>NC_063052.1:14635500-14723000 GCF_018812025.1 Megalobrama amblycephala | reverse complement strand
TGCTGCGGTGAAAAACTGTCAATTGGTTTACAGAAAGTTTCCGTACTATATACGGTGAATAACTGTAATAGATCTAACGGTACATTTAATGTAATTTTACGGTAAAATACCGTTAAATTCACAGTTTTTGGAAGTGAAAAATAACAATTCATTGTAAAATTTACAGTGAAAAACCGTAAATTGACATTCCCACAATTCCCTGCGTGACACTTCACATTTTATATATTTTCGTTGAAATAATTCTTCTTAGTTTTTCTCATTTTTTTCTAATCAGTTATGTACATTAGGGTTTTATGTTACATCTAATGTTGTTAAATTAATGTTTATTGCATTTTTAAAATTTCATGCATGTTACCATGATGTTGTTTAGTGTGTGTGTGAATGACACTGTGTGCACCTTCTATATATTAGTCCTCCTCAGCTTGTGGAAAAGCTGCTTGTGATGAACTTTGATTCATCATGTGACTCTCATCACCACTGGGTTTGGTGACTGTCAGTGTATTATAAAGGTAAAAACAGATATTAGTACTTCATTAGGTTGGTAAATTAACATTATATCAGTTAATGAAATACGTTATTTTACCATAAATTTAACAGATTTTTTTTTTATGTTGCTACTGTATTTTTTACGGTAAAGTTCTGGCAACCACAGCTGCTGTTTTTTTACCGTAAATTTTACTGGGATTTTTTTTTACAGTGCATATAACGTGTGAGTGTAAGATTTCAGAATAGAAAATTGCAATTT
Source organism: Megalobrama amblycephala (assembly GCF_018812025.1). NCBI lineage: Eukaryota > Metazoa > Chordata > Actinopteri > Cypriniformes > Xenocyprididae > Megalobrama > Megalobrama amblycephala. The sequence goes on along the minus strand of NC_063052.1, from coordinate 14,722,255 downwards.
TATATTTTAAAAGGGTCCTATAATGCCCCTTTTCACAAGATGTAATATAAGTCTCTGGTGTCCCCAGAATGTGTCTGTGAAGTTTCAGCTCAAAATACCCCATAGATCATTTATTATAACTTGTCAAATTTGCCTCTATTTGGGCGTGAGCAAAAACACGCCGTTTTTGTGTGTGTCCCTTTAAATGCAAATGAGCTGCTGCTCCCGGCCCCTTTCCAGAAGAGGGCGGAGCTTTAACAGCTCAACAACAACAAAGCTGGAGAATCTCACGCAGCCAAAATGACGACGGTGTTCAGCCTTACATTGTTCAAACCGGAAACGTGCAGATTAAGGGGCGGTGATATTGTAATAAGATCCCCGAAATCAGAGCGGCTCATTTTTTTTCACATTCTTGCAGAGAAAGTTTTGCTAAAACAACGTTACTGGGTTGTCCTTTTTCACGTTTTCTGGGTTGGTAGATGCACCAGGGACCCGATTATAGTATTTAAGCACTAAAAAAAGTCATATTTTCATGATATGTCCCCTTTTAGAATCATATACAGATGCAAATAAATGAGATATGCACATTAAAACATTGAAAACTTTTTTTCTCATGACATCGCCTAATAATTTATACATCAAAACACAGTAAAATATATCTTTCAAAAAATATTTTTTCTCTCATACTCAGCAAGGATACATTTATTTGATCAAAAATGCAGTAAAAACAGAAATATTGTTACCATTTAAATAAGTTTTATATTTGAAAATGTAATTTATTTCTGTGATGGCAAAGCTGAATTTTCAGCATCATTACTCCAGTCTTCAGTGTCACATGATCCTTCAGAAATCATTCTAATATGATGATTTGCTGCTCAATAAACATTTCTGATGTTGAAAACATTTAAAAAAGTTTGTTTTGTAACAATGTAAAAGTCTTTACTGTCACTTTTGATTTAATTTAATGCATCCTTGCTGAATAAAAGTATAATTTTCTTTACAAAAAAATCTGGCAGTGTAACAAATGTTTTTTTTTTTTTCCCTTGTTGCAATCATGTTTCTCTCTGGTTCTCTAATATTATCTATTTTGTTTTCTTGGTCCCTTTCATAGCTGTGAAATGACAGCGGCGGCAGCGAACCGTCCCTCATGTTCCCATGCTTTTGAGGAAGGACACTTCTCTAATGGATCCGGAGGATTCTGCGTTGTGAATGGCATTGAGCTGGACCAATGTTAATGCCACCTGACAGGGCTGAGATTAAAGCTGGGCAGAAGGTGGAAGAGCAGGGCCCTGCCTTTAGGACGAGGGAGGATATTGATGACAGCTCTGGAGGTAATGACATAGGGTTTAGTGCAGGTCAGAAGGATCAGCTAATGAAGACTTATGTGTGGAGGAGAGGAAAGCATTACTTCAAATCAATGCCGCCTAAGACCGAGCGCCTGATAACCTTGGTTCAGAATTAGCCGGCGGACCGTAAATTGTGAGCAGAGGCAGTGGAAATGCCTCTGACCTCTCATGCACAACACGCTGCTTATACAGACTCACACACTCGCTCTCTAAGTCCTCTGCAGGCGAAGTGCTGTCGATATTGAAATAAGCCTGAGCAATTTGTTTTAAGAGGATGATACAGGGGAGGATGGAATTAACGAGCCAAGTCTCCTGTGTGTACGTGGATGTGCTTCTGAGCTTCTTTTAAGGGGAAAAAAAATCTTTATCAATGCGTGCGGGTGGTCGACATGAAATTTCAAGCAGCGTCAGCAGTCTCCTGTGGTGTGACATGCTGTAGTTCATTTAAAACTTCCAAATGAAAGTCAGTAATTCTCACACTACGGTACCAAGTGAAGTGCAAAAAGCTGAAAGGCGATCAGATGAAAAACTCTACAGACGCTTTCTTTTATACTGTACGCTCTGTGGTCTCAAAGTAGGCAAATTTAGATCTTTAAATGTGTTTATTTCATTGTGCAACATAAAAAAATGACAACGACGCTTTCAATGAATGTGGTTTCAGCGGATGTATTAAGTTATTATATCCCTTCAAGCTTATGCAGAAACAGTTGTCTATTTTTATGAAAATAGTTCCAAACGAAGCCACAGAAGAATCGTTTGAATTATTGATTCATTTGACTCACTGTATTCGTTACTCATTGAATCAGGCTGTGTCCTAAATCGCATACTGAGTTGGTAGATTTCTTTTTAATTTCATTGAATGTGATTTTAGCAGATTTATTAAGTTATATCCCCTCAAGCTTATACAGAAACAGTTACTTTGTCTATTTTTATGAAAATAGTTCCAAACGAAGCCACAGAAGAATCGTTTGAATTATTGATTCATTTGACTCACTGTATTCGTTACTCATTGAATCAGGCTGTGTCCTAAATCGCATACTGAGTTGGTAGATTTCTTTTTAATTTCATTGAATGTGATTTTAGCAGATTTATTAAGTTATATCCCCTCAAGCTTATACAGAAACAGTTACTTTGTCTATTTTTATGAAAATAGTTCCAAACGAAGCCACAGAAGAATCGTTTGAATTATTGATTCATTTGACTCACTGTATTCGTTACTCATTGAATCAGGCTGTGTCCTAAATCGCATACTGAGTTGGTAGATTTCTTTTTAATTTCATTGAATGTGATTTTAGCAGATTTATTAAGTTATATCCCCTCAAGCTTATACAGAAACAGTTACTTTGTCTATTTTTATGAAAATAGTTCCAAACGAAGCCACAGAAGAATCGTTTGAATTATTGATTCATTTGACTCACTGTATTCGTTACTCATTGAATCAGGCTGTGTCCTAAATCGCATACTGAGTTGGTAGATTTCTTTTTAATTTCATTGAATGTGATTTTAGCAGATTTATTAAGTTATATCCCCTCAAGCTTATACAGAAACAGTTACTTTGTCTATTTTTACGAAAATAGTTCCAAACGAAGCCACAGAAGAATCGTTTGAATTATTGATTCATTTGACTCACTGTATTCGTTACTCATTGAATCAGGCTGCGTCCTAAATCGCATACTGAGTTGGTAGATTTCTTTTTAATTTCAATGAATGTTATTTTAGCAGATTTATTAAGTTATATCCCCTCAAGCTTATACAGAAACAGTTACTTTGTCTATTTTTACGAAAATAGTTCCAAACGAAGCCACAGAAGAATCGTTTGAATTATTGATTCATTTGACTCACTGTATTCGTTACTCATTGAATCAGGCTGTGTCCTAAATCGCATACTGAGTTGGTAGATTTCTTTTTTAATTTCATTGAATGTGATTTTAGCAGATTTATTAAGTTATATCCCCTCAAGCTTATACAGAAACAGTTACTTTGTCTATTTTTACGAAAATAGTTCCAAACGAAGCCACAGAAGAATCGTTTGAATTATTGATTCATTTGACTCACTGTATTCGTTACTCATTGAATCAGGCTGTGTCCTAAATCGCATACTGAGTTGGTAGATTTCTTTTTTAATTTCATTGAATGTGATTTTAGCAGATTTATTAAGTTATATCCCCTCAAGCTTATACAGAAACAGTTACTTTGTCTATTTTTACGAAAATAGTTCCAAACGAAGCCACAGAAGAATCGTTTGAATTATTGATTCATTTGACTCACTGTATTCGTTACTCATTGAATCAGGCTGTGTCCTAAATCGCATACTGAGTTGGTAGATTTCTTTTTAATTTCATTGAATGTGATTTTAGCAGATTTATTAAGTTATATCCCCTCAAGCTTATACAGAAACAGTTACTTTGTCTATTTTTATGAAAATAGTTCCAAACGAAGCCACAGAAGAATCATTTGAATTATTGATTCATTTGACTCGCTCATAAAAACGGTCGCTGTATTCGTTACTCATTGAATCAGGCTGTGTCCTAAATCGCATACTGAGTTGGTAGATTTCTTTTTAATTTCATTGAATGTGATTTTAGCAGATTTATTAAGTTATATCCCCTCAAGCTTATACAGAAACAGTTACTTTGTCTATTTTTATGAAAAAGTTCCAAACGAAGCCACAGAAGAATCGTTTGAATTATTGATTCATTTGACTCACTGTATTCGTTACTCATTGAATCAGGCTGTGTCCTAAATCGCATACTGAGTTGGTAGATTTCTTTTTAATTTCATTGAATGTGATTTTAGCAGATTTATTAAGTTATTTCCCCTCGAGCTTATACAGAAACAGTTCAATTAAAAAATGTATATTAACTAATTTTCATTTTAGACACAATATTGCCAGTTACTTTGTCTATTTTTATTCCACCAGTGAAAATAGTTCCAAACGTAGCGTATGTTTGCACAACAACAATGTACTAAAAAACGGAAAAGTTCTTTCTTTGCATTTTTCACGAAAAGATGGTTGTATTATTCATGCCAGGCCAGTAGATGGCGATGTCACTTTTTAAAGAAACACTTCATGCTTACAGACTGAACACGTAATATGCATGCACATGACATTACCGCTTTCACAAAATCACAGTTTTGTAGTTTACATGTAGACGATAACTTTATCGTTTTATGAAAAGTGCTTTTTGAAACCTGTTTTGAAAGTTTGCATTTTTAGGCCCCCAAAACGGCGTTTACGTGTAAATGAATGGCCAAAACGCATAAAAATGTTTACGCTTTTAATTTTAAACAGTGTTGTGTAAACAGCCCCGCAGCCACAGAAGAATCAACAATGAGTCTTTAAGCAATGAATCATTTCAATTTCTGATTCATTGACTCTTTTCGTTACTCAGTGAATCAGGCTGCGTCCTAAATCACGTACTGTTTGAACAGGCAGCCTTCTTCTCTTTAATAAGTACTTACTTTGCGACCGTTAAAAAACAAAGTTCTATTTAGTATGAAAGTGTGAAAGATGAATGAAATCAGTACGTACTACATCCGTTGCCATTGTCATGTGACCTACCAGCGTTAGTTGTGTTGCTTCACATCCACTGCCAGGCAACCCGTAACCCTTGTTTTTCCAACCTTCTACCCGTGAAAATGCACTGAAACGGCAGTCAAACCCATGACTTCCCACCCATGAAATCCCAGTTCCGCGCACATAGCCCGCGAAACAACAACGGATGCGGTGTTTATGCAAGTGCATGGAAAAATAGCGTAAAATAAAAGGTATAACAGCTTCTCTTGCCTTATGCACCATTTTTCCTCTTCTGTTTCCTTCAAATAAGCAAGGAGTAAGCACCTTTGGCGATAGAAAGAATTGTAATGAGCATATGGTCCACCATGCTGGTTTGTTTACAGCGTGAGTCAGTTTGCCGTGACCAGTGTTGGGGTAGTTACTCAAAAAATGTAATTAGTTACTAGTTACTAGTTACTTCTGTAAATTGTAATGAGATTACTTTACTAGTTACTGCATTTGAAAAGTAACTTCACTACTTATTACTTTACTTTACTTTTTCTTAATTTACCGTGTAGATACATGGACAAACATCATAGCCCTATCATCACTTAATCTTTCTGCATAGAGTTTATTGTATAAATATTGAACCATATGAAAGAACAATAACCCCGTCTGCACAAAGAAATATGCCTCACCGTAAACAACAGAAATAAAGAAGGCTATGGTGGGGTCATTTTAAAATGGTGTCAACACACAAGTTTCAAAACACAGGCTTTGAATCGCTAATTCAAAAGTGAAAGTATAATGCTCACGGCCGCACGGGCATTCATAACAGCACCGCGCCAGTGGACACGCACGGTTATGAACGACCGTGAATGCATTTTAATGATGGGTTCATTAATGATGAGTTTATTATTATTCTTAATAAAAAAACCCCCAACAACAAAACAATACAATCAATGACAAACTCGCTTAAATAGGCGCTCAGTCAAAGGTGAGGCGAAATGGGCAAAGTTAGGTGCGACTCTCGTTCAGCCCACTTTGAATTGAGCAGACGCGTTCAGTTCTGTAACTGAATGGTCACATGCAAAATAAAGAAATAAAATATTAAGTTTTGTTAACCAAATTTAGATTTTTTTATTTGAATATTATTTAGTCTATTTGTTTGATTTGTAATGATTTAATTATAATTTAATTAATTGCTTGTCATCAACTTGCAATTCCCTTGCGAACCCCCTTTTGGGAAACCCTGTTTTTTTAGAACATTATTTACATTCATTCTGGCGACGCGTCATGCAGCCAAGCTACAGGTATCGCGTTTATTTTGTTTTTCCTTTTAAAAATATTCACACTTGTTAACTAGGCTATATCATGAATTATATGATATTTTCCGATTGTCATATATGTGGAAGTGAATGCGTTTTGTTTAAACACCTATAATGATCATGTTAGTTGATAAAACAGAGTATCTGTCGGTATCTGTATCTGTTTACATTACATAAATTCATCAATTTTTCCTGAAATAAACGTAAGTGGCTGGTGAACTGGGATGAGAGAGTAAACTTTGTTTCATACGCATTGTATCTGATATGAATAAACAACTTCGTCAAATTATAATTTAAAGGATTATCGCAGCTTCCATATGAGTGTATGGAATCTGCATTTAACAAACTATAAATGTCATTTTTATATATAGCTTAGTCCTCATTCAAACATCTGAAACCTCAAATAAACATGTGGTTGAAAACTTAGTTTTGAAATATGAAAAGCACAGAGCGCGTCAATCTCTGGCTCAGCGCCAGCAGCGGGAAAGCAGGTTTGAATTTAGCGTATTGAACGTTCTCATCACACCGGTGTTATCGTACACGTTAAAAAAGTTAAAAATCGATCGGGTGAAAGGAGACAAATTGAAACTGAGGGGGCACAAATCAGATCTGAGGGGGCAATATGCCCCCTTTTGCCCCCTCGTGGCGCCGGGCCTGCTGAAACCCCCTGTCTCCATCTCCATTTCCAGCTCCAGCAGCTACGTCAAATCGATCTCTATGGCAACGGCACACATACAGGCACACGCATGCACGCACCACTTAAACTGACAGAACTTTACACACAGGCAAACACGGCTTGGGTAACGAAGGAAAGCGCGTTCCTATAGTCTAGTAAAGTAGTGTAGTTACCAATATTATTAGTGTAATGCGTTACTTTACTTCGTTACCCAAAAAAGTAATATCGTTACTGTAATCCGTTACTTTGTAACTCGTTACCCCCAACACTGGCCGTGACTTGCCTGGGACGCTACAAAGTCGTGAGTCGTGGTTTGAAGTCGTGACTTACGGGCTCAAAAACCTGTTGCGTCGTTTTACTGCCACTCACAAATCCTCTCCCGTGGCCCATTATGGGATAGTAAAGTGTTATCATATGCACACTTCAGAATCTCACCAGAACTAGTAAATCATCCCGGTACTTTTAGGCTAGTATTTTATTAATACTTTGAATTTGAACGAATTACTATGCATGTAGGTGAAAGTAGTATGCAATTTCAGATGCATTTTTTACCCAATGAATCAGTGTTTATAAACAAATCATTGGAGAGATTGATTTAAATGACTCGCTCATGTCGCCACCTACTGGCGTAATGAAGTAAACCTGCAGAAACAGACTAAGGGTCAGATTCAGTCCTTCACAGGGCTGTTAGACTAAGTATGCACATTTTTACCGCCGCTCAGCCAGTGATTTGAAGATCAGGGGCTGTATTACAGAAACTTCCACTTAAATAAATCCACTTGGTTTCGATATTTTATCTAATATTCGTTCCCTCCACATTCCCAGTCCGGCAGACGTTATTCATTCACACAGCCACTTTGGACTGTCTCTCAAGACCACAGGTCGTCTGTAGTCTATCAGTATGCGGTGTCAGTCTGCCACAGGTTTGATGGAAGAGAGCAGCGTTTCATCGATAGTGAAGAAAGGTGAATGATCCGAGCCTCACCTTGCCTCCTTTTTAGCACTTCTTTCTTTCTCGCTTTCATCTATTCTGCTGCTTTCTCTCACACGTGTGCGCATATAGAATGTCACTCTTCCTTCCATTACTATCTATTTATTTTCTTTTTTTCAATCACACGCATATTACCATGGAAACTGCAAAACTCTAAGCTCAGAGGGTCTCGGGGTTGTTCAGTGTGAGTGATGTGAAACCAGCCCCCTCACATCTGAATATCCCAAAAACCTGCAAACTATTGATTGCTAGGCGAGAGAGCGGCCCTGTGATCTAATGGGCAAAGGAAACCATGGTTACGCATGTTTAAACGAAATCTTTGTACTCAAGGTTAGAGATACGGCCACAGGGGAGCGATACAGATGGAATATCTGCACAATATGAGAGTTTTTCTCGGGTCAGAACATCACAGCAGAGGAAATTGTAAATTCACACTGACGCCAGGAGGTCCTCTTTGTATTATATATTCAGTTAGAGAGTTAGGAGTGTAATTTGCGGCTCTAGCCTATGCAGTATGGATCAATTTAAGACCATGAACGCCTCTTTTAGATACACATGTATTAGAGTTGCACCAAAGCGACTTGCATACTAATGTGCTCTTTTAACGTTTCAGTTTTGAACTTTATATAGCAGTATTGCTTTCTTAAAGTGGACCTATAATGCCCCTTTTACAAGATGTAATATAAGTCTCTGGTGTCTCCAGAAAGTGTCTGTGAAGTTTCAGCTCAAAATACCCCACAGATAATTTATTATAGCTTGTCAGATTTGCCCCGATTTGGGTGTGAGCAAAAACACGGCATTTTTGTGTGTGTCCCTTTAAATGCAAATGAGCTGCTGCTCCCGCCCCCTTTCCAGAAGAGGGCGGAGCTTTAACAGCTCAACAACAACAAAGCTGGAGAATCTCACGCAGCCAAAATGACGACGGTGTTCAGCCTTACATTGTTCAAACCGGAGTCGACACTGATGGAGAGACTCAGGAAGAAGTTACAACTTTTAGACGTTTCTGAATGGTTAGTGGATAAATTGATGTAGTTGCTGTGGAGTTGATTCAACTCATCCACTAGCATGTGCCGTCATGTTCATCTTTTGTGCAAATCCAGCGTTGAATTGACCCTCGTTTGTGGCGTAAAATGAACAACACTCTACTACAACAACTCTTCTGCTGTGTTCACACCAGACGCGAATTGCGCGAATAAATCGCGCTATTCGCGCGTAGTTGGACGCTTGAACATTTTGAGTTTACTCGCTTCATTCGCGCGTGAAAATCCCTTCACAACAGACGCGAATTCGTGTCATGGGAGGGGCTCTCCCGCTCCATTATGTGTCCCAGACTCTCCCACTGCTTTCTGCACACTTCCTCTGAATAAACACAACTTGTCAGTGGGGAAATAATTGTAAATTACAGCGAATAAGCTCAATTGGTCGTCTTTAGTTGGCTTGTAGTCTTAATATGTATATATATATATATATATAGCTCAAATTGAGTAAAGACCCTTTTTTACAACTTATCAGATTGTCCGACCTCCTCACTCACTTTCTTTCAAACACGATCCTTTTTATTTTTGTTTCTATAAATGTATGAAGATGTATAGCGACAATGATTTTGTCCTCCATTGTTGTTTCGAATTTCTGCCTCAGCTCGCTACGTCACGTCACTACTAGAGCAAGCTCCTGATTGGTTAACGCGGCGCGGAAATTCGCCAAAGTTCAGATTTTTCAACTTGCGCGATTCGCGCGAATGACGCAGGATATCAATTCGCGTCTTTGCATTGACTTAACATGTAAATCACTCGCGCTTACCGCTTCATTCGCGTCCGGTGTGAACGCACCATTCCTCTTCTCTAAAGCAGCCCAACATGGCCTCATCCTCTTTGTTGTGTGTTCTCGGGGGCGGGGTTTATGTAAATTTTAGGGTTAGTGATGTCACTAACTCGGGAACAAGCTCATTGTAGTCTCTACCAGCCGTTTGTTGTAGTCCTTAAACGGCGATTTCTGTAAAAGAAAATATCTCTCTTTGCATTGAACTTTGAGCGTCGTAACTTTGCAGATGTTGTTTATGCTCAAACAGCAACATTACACACTAACTAAAGTTAAAAAAGTGAAATCATAATCAAGAGGACCTATTATGCTATTTTACAAAGTCTTGATGTAGTTTTTGTGCTCTACTAGAACAGGTTTTCCTGCTTGAATGTTGATTATTTTCCTCATATTCTCCATTGTTGCAGCTCCTCTCTTCCCAGTCTGTCAGTAACGCTCTGTTTAGTTCCTGTCTCTATGAAGCCCCGCCTTCTGAAAAGCACAACGTGCTCTGATTGGTCAGCTGGACCAGTCTGTTGTGATTGGTGTTTGAAAAAAATGTCCCGCCCCTTTCCATAACCGTCAGTTTCAACGCACTACTAACTAACTCAACCAGGCCCCGCCCCTTTATTCTGCATATGAATTATTTAAATGAGGAACATTGTGACGTGTTCCTTCCTGGAAGAAAACTACAATGAAGGTGTTTCAGGGAGTTCAGAAACAGTGAGGTCTTTGACTTTGTGACCCCACACTCTATGCTTATTTGAACTTGATTGTTTTATAAACAATAAAACGTCATCTAAACCTCATCGACAACATAAAATCTGCCGGTAAACAGTGATTGACAGTTCAAGACCACGAGAGGGCGAGACCTCTATGAGGTTATGGTGGCCATAGCAGCATGAAGAATGGCTTTCAGATGAGTTTTCTCCTATAGATTTAAGTTTGAAGCTTTAAGGACACGTCTGAGTCACCAGCCACCTACACGTGCGTTCTTTTCATTATCCGTTTTCCTCTGTTGCCCGCCCTCCCCCCTCTTCGGCTTTGAAGACTTCCTGTTGCAGTGCCGCTTGTCAGTGCTTCCTCATGAATCTGGACTAATTGGATCCTACCCTCATGAAAGGCTGGTGGAGATGTGCGGTGGGATGTGATGGAGGGAGGTGGGAGGGACAGACGGATGGCAGAGTGGGCGACCGGAGCAGGAGGCAGTGGGCGTTCGGCATTACGATATACTCCTCTCGAAGTGTGTGAAGTCATGAACGCAGACATTAACTGTTCGCAGAACATTCTTTGATGCTTGTATCTGACTTGCCTCTGATTTCAATGATAAAAACAAACAAGTGGTGAAGATGAACTTCAAAATCCATTATGATTTTGAAGGGTTAAATACCGCATTGTTTTCGAGAAATGTATTTACTTACATCAATCTAGGTCAGTAAATACTGTTAAAGTATTGCTTATTGTTATTTTGCAATGCCTACTCCCAACTAACAATTTTTGGTGTCCAGAACGTTCCCAAAACGTTCCCAGAACGTGTTTGTAAGGAAAGTTGTCTTAACGGAAATAGAACATTAGTTTTTGGTTTGTAAAACGTTATTCTAACATTCCCAGAACGTTCCCTTAACCTCTTTACGCCAATTTAATTTCCCTGCTGTATTTCAGTGATCATCCATAATCAGTAAAGAACTGTTGGTTTAACTTAAAAAAGTAAGTTACCTTAAAATTGAGTTCATTGAAATTAAAAATTTGAGTTAATACAATGAAGGTGATTGGTTTAATTAAAAAAAACACTAAATATTATGTTATCTGAACCACATTAATTATTGAAGTTGATTTGACAAAAGAAAAAAATGTTTTGATAAATCATGAAAATAATTTTGACAGTGTAAAAACCTTATTTTTATTTATTGTTTAATTAATAATTACAAACAGAAAGGTCGTAGCACCAAACAAACGTCTTTAGGTGCACAGATCCAAATGATTAAACGTCATCCAAAAAACGTCATCCATTTTTTGCACTTTTGATGTATATTTTGCTTCTGTATAATACATTGATATGAGCTTTTTGGCAGATTTTTTGATTTTTTTTTTTTCATTCTTAGATTGTTTAATTAATAGAAATAATCCGAGCACATCAACCAAGATTAAATAAGATTACATTTTGTCCATTAATATGTAAGATTTACAGATTTCATTGATTTTACATTTCTTCAACACCAAATAACAGTGACTTCAACACAATCTATGCTTTTTAAAATATGAAATTTATTCATAGACATTAAAAAATGAAACAATTATTTGACTTAATGTAGGATATCAGTACATTTATTTCTTACCACTGAATTACATTATTTGAGTTCAGCTTATTAAGGTTTACAAGTTGTATCCATCATGCACATTCCCAAATGTCTGTATATCCATATAATTATTGTTAATATGTAATTAATTTTTTCCAGGAGCTTATTGCATCTACCTTCAGTTAAACTGCTAACAGTGATTGTAAATTAATTGCCTAAATTATTACATTATTTGCTAAATGCATTCTCTAAATTGTAATGTTAACATGCATTCTCTGTAAAGCTGAAACGATATGTATCGTGAAAAGTGTTATACAAATAAATGTGAATTGAATTGAATAGTTTTAACGTATTTATAAATCAAATGTGTCTGTGTTCCCGTGTCATTCGCTTCCAGTTATTTTATAGCTGTACAAAACCGCTCGTTATGCTGCTTGAAATTGCTTGAAAATTATTTTAATGTATAGTTGTAATTATAAACACACTTGTTAGTGCAAATTGTTTTACTGCACTTTTTAGTTATTTACCTATAATGAATGACAAATATTTACAGAATTCACAGAAAATAGCTTATTTCCATGTTGCAAAATAAGGTTACAGATGACTGATAATGAGGCATGTGAGCTGTCAAAGAGCCCCAAAGCAGCACTGGACCGGCCCTTTAAAAGCTTGCTTGGCGATCCAACCATCCTGGCCGCTCTGAATTCAGCTTGTGTAGTATTTATCTCTGAAAGCCATATGCATTCAGTGTTACATACAGATTTGTTTCATAGTGGGAGGGCTTGCCAAATGGGCCGAACTTGTGCCAGGTCCTTGTGGAAAGTATTTTATCAGCGAAATGATCAATGGCCGCCTCTCTGAGCCGTTTTAGGGCTGATGACGGTGGCTGTAAGGGTGGAAGTCATGGTTTCTTTAGGATCAGAGAAGCACCGCTGCTCTTGAAATATCCGAACCGATGGAGTGTTTCTGAAATCTGCCAACATTATTCCCACTTTATGTTTTCCATGATGCCAGCAGAGCTTGTATACAACAGGCTCCTTTAGAGGACTGTAAAATGTGTCACTTCATGGCTGTAACTTGTGAAGAAAACGCCGCTGAAATGATGAGGTGTCACGGAGCATGAGGTCCATAAAGTAAACGATTGCAATTACTCCTTCATATTTGATGTTGACATACTGAAAATGATTTTCAAATACATTATGTACTAAATCTTGAAATGTCCCTGAAAAATATGTAGGTTGGTTTTAATGGATTTAGGCTGTTTTAATGTATCTGTTCATTTACAGTCACTGAATCTGTGGTCTGTCAACTCACAATTACGAGTTGTTCATAAATAAGTTATTATATATAATATACACACACACTCTCAAAAAAATAAATAAATAAAATGCTTGGTCAAGTCAAGTCAAGTCAAGTCAAATTTATTTATATAGCGCTTTTTACAATTGGTAATTGTTTCAAAGCAGCTTTACATGTTAGAAGAACAGAAAAAAGAGAAGTGGTTATAAATAAGTTGTACAAGCAAGCGTGGTAATATGTAACATATACAAGATGGTGCTACATTAAGCCAATGTCGGCTGACTCCCAGGGGTGGAAAAAAACCCCTAGGAGAAAAACCCAGCGTGCTAACACTGGGAAAAAAGTCCTAGGAGGGAAAAAACCCCTTGGAAGATATATATAATATATGTAAATGGATATGGAGATCAAAATCTGAATTATACATTTTTATTATAGAGATTAAAAATAGATTATATATAAATATATGTAAGCGGATACGGAGATTAAAAATCTGAATTATAGATGCAGCCAGAACTGGATCTGTAGGCCCATTGTCTCCTGGGCTACATTGTAGTCAGGTCCAGACACAGGTTCTCCATCTGATCTGGATACGGCCTGGATCCAGCACCCGGCAAACCTCAGGATAAGCAAAGAGACTGATATTAGCGTAGATGCCATTCTTATTCTGATGTACAGGTATATCTAGTGTTATAGGAAATGTTCTCGGTTCCGGCCGACCTAATTATTGCAGCGTAACAATCCTTTAACGGATTTGAAAAATGTTAATGTATTGATAATGTGTTATGTGTATGCAAGAGCAAAGAGATGTGTTTTTAGTCTAGATTTAGACTAAAAACAACACAAGTTGGGTTGAAAATGGACAAACTTAGTGTTAGGGTTGTTTTGACCCAGTGTTTGGGTTAAATATTTGATACAACCTGCTGAGTAGTTTTATTTAACTCAACTATTGTTTAAAAATGACAAGCCAAAATAGGTTGGAAATAAAAAATCAGACACATAATTACTAGAGACAACAATAATCAAAAGGTGGACAGTAATTTAATACATGTTTATTGTTTATTATTATTCATTTAACTTATTAATGAAAGTTCATTTATTAAACATATGAATAAATGTCAATTTCCAACATATTTTAGGTTCATTTTAAGCAAGCAATACAGTAATTTTTAAACAATAGTTGAGTTAAATAAACTAGCCAGCAGGTTGAGCAAACATTTAACCCAACCACTGGGTTAAAACAACCCAATTGCTGGGTTTGTCCATTTTTAACCCAACTTTTATTAAGCATTTTTTTAGAGTGTATTTAATAATAAATGTTCATTTATTAAACATATTTAAAAAATGTTAATTTCCAACCTATTTTAGGTTCATTTTAAGCTTTTAACTTTTACATACATATTTATTTTTACATACATTTTACATACATACACTCTAAAAAATGCTGGGTTAAAAACAACCCAAGTTGGGTTGAAAATGGACAAACCCAGCAATTGGGTTGTTTTAACCCAGCAATTGGGTTGTTTTAACCCAGCGGTTGGGTTAAATGTTTGCCCGACCTGCTGGGTAGTTTTATTTAACTCAACTATTGTTTAAACATTACTGTATTGCTTAATTAAAATGAACCCAAAGTATGTTGGAAATGAACATTTATTAATGTTCAGTGAATAATTATTAAACAATAAACATTTATTAAATTGCTTATTAATACATTTATATTAATAAAATATTAAAGCTTATTAATAAACATTCACCTTTTGTCTATTATTGTTGCCTCTAATTGCATCTGGTTTTTAATTTCCCAACTATTTTGGGTTCATTTTAAGCTAGCCATATAGCAATTTTTAAACAATAGTTGGTTTAAATAAAACTACCCAGCAGGTTGGGCAAACATTTAACCCAACTGCTGGGTTTGTACATTTTCAACCCAACTTGGGTTGTTTTTAACCCAGCATTTTTTAGAGTGTAGATATATAAGTATTAAGCAAGTGACATATCAGTAGGATTTCAGTGCAACAAATGAAAGTGCTTGTTATATTTCTCCATATATTTTCAGATAACCGTTATCAATCTCAGGACAGATTTAAGTAGTTTTCCAGGTCTTTTAGGTAAATGGAAAACTTCCTTAAAGAGGTTGTTCCACATTATTAAGCAAGTCACAGATCTCATGCAATATGGTGAGGAAGAAAGATCTTTCTGAAGATGAAAAGTACGAAATGGTCTTGCAAAAAGCATAATATTTAGCAAAAACTGAATATTATCGAACAATCAAAAGATTTGCGAGTGATTTAGAGCACAGAAGAACTCGGTCAGGAAAATTTTCCTTTGTGCCAAAATGTGTTTTAAGTCTATCTTGCTCCTTATATCACACAGCCAAAGTGTCACGTGTTATTTAGTATATAGTTTTCAAGCACAAACCGGTTCAGAAATACGCAACTTGACTTGTATTTTGGAGGTTAACTAGTGGACAGCAGGAACAAGCCAGAAGTCACAAAGGCAGTCGGTTATGGAGAGACTTGCGTATTCTTATTGGTCCTTGGCCAGGAATGAACAAGTTGAAAGTTATTTTAACTTCTCATTATGATGCGATAATTAGACACCAATTCGGGACCAAGAGATGGAAAAATGTTCCCAGCCCTCCTCCTCCTCCGCAGTGGGCAGTATAATTTTTTTTCAAAATAGACTTTTTCCTCTGTGCATGTTTACTTTATGCACGCATGAATGGAAGGCTTTAATATCAAGTCTTTGTTTATAATCATGCCTGCAGAGAGTCGCTTAAAATTGTAGCCATAATGATTTGTGTCTGAATGGCGATGCCATAATGTGAGACCTCTGCGCTGGCATCTGCTCTCTACGGTCTTATCTGATGTGGATTTCTATGGAGCCTTTCAGAATTTATCCTGCTGATTTCCTCTATTGGCATATGAAGCGTGTTTTTAAGTACAGAGTACTCCGATCTTCCTGCTTATACTGCTTTAATTGTCCCAACCATGAGAGAGATATCTATAAAAATGTGCACTGTGGAGTGGCACAAAGATGTATAAGGAAAACATACATTTTATAGGCTAATAAGATTAAAAGTTAAACTGAATTGTGGCAAGTTGTAATGGCATGTTCCATTGGGACAATGTATTCTGCTGTTGGGGCATGTTGTCACATACCCCAAATGGTGGTTCAAAAGCTAAAGCAAGACTTTGAGGAACACGACTATACAGAATAAACCCACCCTGAGTAAAAAGTCTTATTCTAATGTCTATCTACAGTGACATTAAAGACCCATTTATGAGAAAACCTGCTTGCCGCAGTTAACAGGAGTGAGTTTTGTATGTTATGAGGGGGTTTTAGGCGTCGGCGCTCGAACACAACATCAGCCTGTTGTGATCTTCAGCCCAGAGACTGCTGATGTCAGCTCTTCTCGCTGCCTTATTCATAGAAAATTGCCTTCTTTCTCTCACTCTCTTATTCTTCCCGGCCTTGTGTTGGTGGATAATTTATCGGCTTCTTAACCAGCAAGCCTAATGTAAACATGCACTCGGATTCACAGACACAAAACTCTACATTTGCTTCATGAAGGCAACCACCAGGAAGCATAATAAGAGATCTTTATTGCTATAAGGGAGGCAAATTCTGGCAATGTAATGTTTTTAGATGTGAAAACCCCCTGAAGGTTTAGCATGAGGGAATTAAAGTGTGTGTTAGAGGAAATTTTGTAGTTTGTTTGAACAGTGTATTTGTTTAGTCTGATCTCTTTATTTATCAAAAGGGAATACAAAAATCTTCCATTGAAAAAGCACTTGATTATTGAATATATTTTTCAGTGCATGTAATTGCTATGGACAAATTTGCATTTACCTGAATATTAGTGCTGTCGAATCGATTATGTATATATATATATATATATATATATATATATATATATATATATATATATATATATATATATATATATATATAAAAATAAACTTTTATTTTAGATGCAAATAATCACGATTAATCGATTTGACAACACTAGTGTGTGTGTGTGTGTATGTGCATATACAGTATACACACACACACACACACACATATGGATCATTAACGAATACGATTTTTAAAAGTGTAAAAAAACATAATGGAGATATAATTAATTTTGAAGTTGTATTAAGTGTTAACAATGAGATTATGTGGTTTTTATAATCAATTTACACTGCTTTTGTCATTTATTACAAGATAAATTTGTCACCAAAAAAGTCATTCGGTTTAACCAAAATTTCAGTTTTACCAAATGACGATATTTTCAGACAATGCTAACAGGCTGATATCTAGCAAAAGGACAATCAAACATTTTATATTTAGTACAAGTTTTTAAAATATTACAACATTTTCCATGTTTTATAGCAGTTGTACCGAATGACCTGATGTTTCGGGACATGCATATGATCAAGTGAAAACATGAATTTTTCAAATAGTTACTTTGCTTCATGACCATGTGGTCCTTTGCAGGTGTCTGAATGATGTCACATCCTGTCACATGATATTGATGCATGACTTAATGGTCCCAAAATGGTCCCTTATAATGATTCCCCCGAATTACATCAATGAAATTCATTTTTCCGGACATTCTTTCTCATAACAAAGCAACGAGTTCTACACATAATTTTAATACCATTTTAACACCATTTTGCATTACATTTTAAGATATTTTAATGGCTGTTTTGGGCTTTGAACGGTTAAACCGAATGACCTTTTGACACTTCAAAATCTATAAAATACTTTTATATGTAGCAAAATATAATTAAAACCTTTTGGATTCAATAAAAGAGATCTAGTTGTACTACCTTACATACTTTGGATGTCATATCTTTGTTTTTTATTATTATTAAGGCCTTTAGACAAAAAAAATGACCTGTCACGTCTTTAACCCATATATATACACACACACACGATACATTATGTACACACACAAATATTATATAAACAAACTTTTCTGTTAGATGCAATTAATTGCATTTAACTATTATGCCAGCACTACTGAATATCTAGTCTATAATATAAGTGAGAATAGAGATTGTTTCGACAAATGACTTTGAACACACCATTAGCATTAAGCAAATCCATATGGATGCATATTTTTGCAAACATGATATTAACTGTTTAAAGCTGATGTTCTGTTTATACTTTTATAAAAACACAGTTTTACCAGAATTCAGATTGTGAATAGATTTCCACAAATGAACTATACTTGCAAAACAAGGACACCTGACTTTCCTCGTTACATTCGACTCCTCTCTTTCCTCTCTATTCCAGCTCTCACCAGATCTATGGCCTTGCGAAGAGGGTGATTATCACCTGATTGACCCTGAGGTCAATCGAGGCTTTGAGTGGGTTCCCTCTCTTACCTGAGTGGAGAATGAATAAAAGATTGTACAAGGTCAGCCTAGTAGAATACAGATGAATCTGCTTCACACGTACGCTCTCTCGCCAATGAGGAGAGCAACTTACCAAGCCCCACTGTTGGATAAAATGAAGGTGCTTGCTGGCCAGAGCCATTTACTCAATAGAGGTTTATTGCGCACTGATGAAACCAATGTGACTTGTGTTGATGAAAGTGAATTCAATCTTTTCCGGTGCCTTAAAACACGAGTGTAGTTGATTGCGCCGATAACATTTGTAAAACCTGAGCTCCCTGCAAATTGCTTTTTGGATTGTGACTGTTGAATTCAATGACGCAAACTACATCTTTTAGTTCAATTAACTGGCTCACTAAACTTAAGTGTCAAAAGATTGGTTGTCCAAATCAGATTACACTTTAAAAAAAATGGGCAAACCCAGCGATTGGATTGTTTTAACCCAGCGGTTGGGTTAAATAAGCAATTTAATATGTTTATTGTTTAATTATTATTCATTAAATGTATTCATAAATGTTCATTTTAAGCAAGAAATACAGTAATTTTAAGCAATAGTTGAGTTAAATAAAACTACCCAGCAGGTTGGGTCAAACATTTAACCCAATCACTGGGTTAAAAACAACCCAATTGCTGGGTTTGTCCATTTTCAACCCAACAGGGGTTGTTTTTAACCCAGCATTTTTTAGAGTGTAGGTTTTTATAAATCCTGGAAATGGTGCATGCACTTTTAAAATCCCTTTTTTGTGATTCTACATGCATTGTTGATTACGGCAGATTTTCTTTGATAGCTGACATTATGAAGTATGCTTAGCCGCACAGGTGCTCGTAAAAGTACATGAGGTGAAAAAAAAAACAAGTGCACTACAGTCCAGTCATAAAATCTAGCATGATACCGCAATATAATGAGACGGCATCAGCGGTCCAGTGCATCGTGCATCTCGACATTTTCAGTTTTCAATTTTCAGTAATTAAGGCCAGCGTTAGCACTGAAACAAAAGAGGCGTGCGCCTCAGGTAATTTCCTCGCAGTTTCTTTCAGGCGCTCCACAACTGCAAACCCTCAGGCTTTGGCGCTGCAAGCCAAGGAACATGTTTCTCATTATCAACAAAAACAAAACCGAGAAACCATATGTCAAAACAAGCAGGCTTTTTGTTCGTCTAAACAGCTCTGACAGTGCAACCACGACAAATGGAGGAGAAAAAAAAAGGAGGGAACTGTTAATCGAGATAAATGCATTGCAAAGAGCTAAAGAGATCCAGCATTGCTTTTTAAGAGAATTGAATTACTCTGCACTGAGATGTGTGGCTTTAGATACAAAATAACCAGTTTTATTTTAAATTAATGCTACGAAATGCTTCCAAAAATATCTAAAACTTCTCTGAGGACTCTTGTTGTTTGAAGAGCCATCTGCTCAAAATAAGTGCCATATTATTTTTAGTTTGAAAGTGTCATAAAGCAGCCAGTTATATTAATTTCAAGCCTAACAACCCGCCCCCAATCTCCAAGCAAACTATTAATTTTTAATCACAATCATTCAGGGTATTTTAGTTATACAGTGCATTTAATATTCTGTAATGAAATGCTAATGATTCCTAAAAATCTTTATAGTATATTTAAACAAAATAAGAATTTATGCCATACGAATTGACTTTTTTTTTTTTTTCAGGAACCTGAGATATTTTTCGGCCTTTGTGACTAATCTCTCTCTTTAAAAAGTATTGGATTACTTATTACTTTATAAATAACCTTGAGCAGTTGTACAATACAGGGACAGACAAAAAAACTGCACTTTAAATTCTCTCAAATAAACAAATATTCAATTGCATAAATTATTCTTGAACTGACCAAAGTGTGTAAAGGGAGAAGGTTACATTAAAACATACATTTTAACATTAAATTTTGATGTTAAATCCATATAGAATTGTATTTAATGCAGTTACATCAGAAGTAACTGTAATTAAATTACAGAAAAATTAAGAGTAAAGGCCCGTCCAAGAATGATACCTATAAAGATAACGATAATATAGTTCTAAAAATTGTTCTAAATATAAAAGAATAGCACTGCCACACCACAGCTATAACGATATCGACATCGTTAGGATCACTTTCAGAATGATTTTTTTCTAGCTGTTGAACGATTAAACACTGACAGCCAATCAGAATCCGTTCTAATTTAAGAGCTCGTGCATTTAAAATGGCCGACGACGTTGTGGAGAAGTTGATCGTGGAGGTCCAGAAAACCCTTTTCAAGGATGCTTTAAAGAAAATGGATCAATGGAAAACAATCGGTCATACCCTCAGAATAAATGATGAGAAGTATTAACAATGAGATCATTATGAAAGGATTGCAAACCGTGTAAAATAAAATTCCTTCAGATATCCAGCGCTAGTTTCGACATTGTTTTACCTCCTTTGAAGTTGCAGTGAAAAACACTAGAGTTGCGTCCCAAATGACGCACTATGCACTTATGCACTATGTATCAGAGATGTTCACGAGTCTTATATATAGAGTCCGAGTCAAGTCTGGAGTCTTTTGTCCGAGTCGAGTCTCGAGTCATTAATTTTTTTTTTTTTTCCTCATAATCAAATCCTATTTTTAATCCTAGTTGTATTATATAGACAAAACAATATGATCTTTTTATCATCTGTTTTATTTGAAATTAAGGTCCTATGGTGTAAGGGATAATGTACATCCAGCTTGATACTTTATATTCCATTACAATGTACAAAACAGTCGTCCTGGCAACACGAGTAATCATTTTCAATACAGTCGCTAAGTGGATGCAAGATGGCGCCAGTGAGTCACGGTTTGTTAGACAGCTTCATTGTTATTGAGGACAGTCATTATCAGAAAATATCAAACTTCGGAATGTTTAAGAATGTCAATTGAAAACTCTACACATGCTGACTGTGATACGTTAAAATATGAGCTTTAAGTAATAAATGGATTAACCTCTCTTTCTATCTCTCTCTCTTATGGACACACATTAAAGGTGCCCTAGATTATGTTTTTAAAAGATGTAATATAAGTCTAAGGTGTCCCCTGAATGTGTCTGTGAAGTTTCAGATCAAAATACCCCATAGATTTTTTTTATTACATTTTTTAACTGCCTATTTTGGGGCATCATTATAAACGCGCCGATTTTATGCTGCGGCCCCTTTAAATCCCGTGCTCCACGCCCACAGAGCTCGCGCTTGCCTTGAACAGTGCCTTAACAAAGTTCACACAGCTAATATAACCCTCAAAATGGATCTTTACAAAGTGTTCGTCATGCATGCGGCATGCATGCGTCGGATTATGTGAGTATTGTATACTGTTATATTGTTTACTTCTGATTTTGAATGAGTTTGATAGTGCTCCGTGGCTAACGGCTAATGCTACTCTGTTGGAGAGATTTATAAAGAATGAAGTTGTGTTTATGCATTATAAAGACTGCAAGTGTTTAAAAATGAAAATAGCGACGGCTCTCTTGTCTCCGTGAATACAGTAAGAAACAATGGTAACTTTAACCACATTTAACAGTACATTAGCAACATGCTAACGAAACATTTAGAAAGACAGTTTACAAATATCACTAAAAATATCATGTTATCATGGATCATGTCAGTTATTATTGCTCCATCTGCCATTTTTCGCTATTGTTCTTGCTTGCTTACCTAGTCTGTTGATTTGGTTGTGCACATCCAGACGTTAATACTGGCTGCCCTTGTCTAATGCCTTTTATAATGTTGGGAACATGGGCTGGCATATGCAAATATTGGGGGCGTACATATTAATGATCCCGACTGTTACGTAACAGTCGGTGTTATGTTGAGATTCGCCTGTTCTTCGGAGGTCTTTTAAACAAATTAGATTTATATAAGAAGGAGGAAACAATGGAGTTTGAGACTCACTGTATGTCATTTCCATGTACTGAACTCTTGTTATTTTTCATTCGAGGGCACCTTTAAGAAATAGAAAAGCTGCATATAATACTAAAAGATTGATAAAACGTAGTGCTAGGTTTAAAGTCTAGATTCTTTTTTTGTTCATATTTTAACAGGCTGGCAATTCAAATGAGCCATGCAGCTACACCACAGTATAATAGCTAGCTGCGTGAGTTTATGTGACTAACCTTTGCGGATGTAATGTCTCATAAAATTTGATGATGTTGTTCCGGTGTCTTTAATTGTTTTCCCACATTCTGTGCATCTAGCCGATCTTACAAAAACTCAAATGAAATAACATATGGCATGGTGGCTTCATTCACATTTCATGGGATTCTTATGACAATACGGAGTTTACATGCACGGACATACGTAATCAAAGTGCATGACATGAGTCAGATCTACCACAACACGTAAGGAAATATGAGACGCAGATATTATAAAACTATTTAAACAACACAAATTCTTTATTATATCAGTAGTTATGGGTAAAAGACTTGAGTCGGTTTTAAAATATTACGAGTCTTTTGTGCCGAGTCGAGTCAAGTCTGAAGTCATTTCAGGTCGAGTCCGAGTCCGAGTCTGGAGTCTGTTAAAATGCGACTCGAGTCCGAGTCTCTAACTCGAGTGCCCATCTCTGCTATGTACTTATGCACTATGTACTCATCCATGTAGTGCGTGAATTGTATAAGGTTATTTTGTCATTTAACATCAGAGTCCGACAGCTGCGACATTTGAGTGCATGAAGTGTCCAACATTCCACACTTTATTTTTTCCGTTAATTTAGTGCATCATCCGGGTATTTAAAGTGTGCTTATTCTTTTTGGAATTTTCAGTGTGAACGCACTACTCGCACTATTTATACTTAAAAAACCTCATAGAATAGTGCATAAGTACGCGAATTGGGACGCACCTTATGTGTTGTTTTTATTCCACTATATTGACTTCATCAGCTAAATTCACTGATAGATTAGATCGATTACACTAGCTATTCACTCGAAACATAGCATGCTGAGGACATCTGCTGGTTAAAGCTGTGTAAATGCAACAAGAACAGCAAAAACATGTTGTACACACTTTGAAACTGCAGCGCGTGAGCTTAAAATAAACAGACCGTTGCCGTTCGCTGGTGTGGACGCTAGTTATCGTTCTTGGTGTGAACGGGGCTTTTTCAAAGGAAAAGTAATTAAATTACAGTAGCCTGATTAATTACACCCAACACTGCTTGTGACAGACCTACTCTCTGGAAACAGTAAAATAAAACGAATCGACAGGCTTTTCATTCACTTTCCACCTGTCAATCATTTAATGAGTTCACAATCCTTATATGGGAAACAGGAAACTCAGAGCCTGCGATACATGAACTTGGAGCATTTTGAAAATTTGGTAGCTTTGCAATCACGTGGTTCTGATA
Organism: Megalobrama amblycephala; assembly: GCF_018812025.1. Lineage (NCBI taxonomy): Eukaryota > Metazoa > Chordata > Actinopteri > Cypriniformes > Xenocyprididae > Megalobrama > Megalobrama amblycephala. The sequence goes on along the minus strand of NC_063052.1, from coordinate 14,698,321 downwards.
ACATGCAAAATTTAGCTGGAGGGCAAGAAGTAATTGAATACATAGATGAAAGTCTGTATTGTAGCGGTTTACACATCTTTTTCAAAAGATATAAACAAAAATCACCCCATATGTTGGTCGTGATTCTTATGCTATGAAGAGGAGTGATTTTAAGTAGCCTAACTTGTAGCGTAGGCTATTCTTGGACCTCATTATTGAAACACAAAATAATAAAGTCTCATGCACCAAAAGCAGCCCACACTAGGTTAATTTTCTAAGTTCTATACTTCTCTTTAATTGAAAAATATGAGTTTTCATTTATTCATACATGGTTGCAACAACATTTATTTCAAACTTTTAAGTGCCATTGTTTTAAAAAATGCTTTATTGGCATGTTCAAATTGTATGCCATCTATGTTGGCCTATCTTCCTGACATTTTTTTTTTTATTATTATTTTTATTTTTTAAGTTTATGGTTTTGAATAGAGGTTGATGTTTAATATCCGTTGTTGTAGCTATATATATAGAAAATGGGTCAAATTCAACAATTTGAACATGGAGTCACATTATATCTCTGGGACTGAACCATATAGGCCTTTAAAATGAAGATTACAAAAGAAAAGTTTATTAAGAATGAGAATATAGACAGATATTGAGATATCTTTAATGCTTTTAGAATTACAGGCACACAGACTTTGGAAAAATATTATTTAGGCCTATGGCACTCAGACAGGAATGTTCAATTGTGTTGGCAGAAAAAACGAGATGCATTTCTAGTTTTTCAGAAAAATGTGCGACCATTGAAAATGTGTACCAATTTACTCATGGAGGCGCATTGGGATTCCTATCTCTGGAAATTAACCATATTGGGCCTTAAAAAATAAGGAAAGAAAAGTTTGTTAAGAATTAGAATCTAAAAGGATATTAAGATATCTGTAATATGAGTTACAGAAATGCAAACTTTGGGCGAAAAACACAAGAAGTGCTTTTTGCCATTTTTGAACTGTTGGCATATAATGCAACAAAGATTGCTAACATCAACAGATTTTACTAATAGACAGTCTCTGTGTAAAAATAAAATAATGATGTTGTTCTAAAGTCATTTTACCCCCCTGTAATCTCACTCCAAATCTCATGTGAAAATTGATGCTCCTCTATAAAATATTGGATTACTCAGTAAATATACATCTGTGACATTTAATATTTTGGCTTTCTTCTTCATTTATGTTTGTCTTTCTTCAGAAATAAAAAAGAAAAGAAAATCAAAAATTTGAGCAGGGAAAGTTTCTGAAATTTGGTTGATTTTGACACGAAATTACACAAATGTGTTTGTCTGAGAACCTTTTATACATCTTTTATACACATACTTAACTGCAGATACTGAAATCATTGAGTGGTACAGTACAAATATTTAGAGTGTCCCTTATTCTGTCCCTTATTTTCCTATAAAGAACCACAGTTGTACCTTATTTTCCTTTCCAGAAGTTGGCAACCCTAGTAGAATCTCCGATTCTCCTCCATGGCAACATTAAAACTACAGTTACCATGAAGAACGTGAATATTTAACCAAGTCAAAAAAAAAGTCAAAGTCAAATCCATATTAATTTCAGTGTCAGCAGACGCAAAATGCTATTAAAGGCGACAACTTTTAAAATGAAAAAACGATGCAAGTTACGTAAAAGATAAAAGCTTCTTGTATTTTCCTGGTTTGATTGATTTGAGCAACCATAAACGACGCAAAACATAGAAATTTAGAGTTTGTGATTGCGATTCCTATATATAAAAATCACTTCCTGCCCTCCAGCTGCATTTTACGCCACAGCAATGACGTCACGTGCAAACAACCAATTTCATGATTTGTCATCTGTCACGCAGCTTACACATCCAAACATCCCAAAAGGAGTAGGAGGACCAAAACATGATGGACACGAGAAAGCTTTTCAGCGCTGGATGAACTGAGAGATGCAAAGCATCTGAAAACAGATGCCAAAATTGCATTACTTCTGCTTGACAGGTAAATAAACTGCTTGTACATTATGTTGACGCGGGGTTGTAGAGAGAGAGGGCGTGTCTAAAATCTGGCGGAAGTTCTAGAATGAAACATCGCGTACAGAACCTGCCAATCCATTGAATCAAAACAGCACTTACAGTATGTCCAGAGAGCTTTCCTAAACCACCAGACCCGAGACACTAAGCTTTTATAGACTTTTATCGTCTATACTTTCAGTCCTTCCATCTGCCCACACACTTTAACCATGAACCGCTGGGACAAGAGATTCCAGCCTTTCTGTCAGTTTTAAATAAAAAAGCTGGCCTCAACAAATGGAAACCCCTCAACTTGAATTTATTCTCTTGCTTTTGCATTGAAATTTTAAACTGCACAAAATCCCATTTTCAAAAAAAATTAGAAAAGAAAAAAAATTGCATTTGGGAAAAAAACATACAAAATAGACAGGGTTGAACAAGAGCCCATAAAATAAATTGACGAGGGTAAATGGCATGTCGCTTTTCTGTTGCCCTGCATGGTCCTTGTGATGAAGTGTACAGATTTGCAATTTCCACAGGCACAGACAAGCCCAATAAACCTCATAATAACACGCAGAGCTGTTGTTTTCACCTAGGCAGCCATGGCTATAAATATGCGTTTAAACTAGCTGAAGATGGTATATTTACGGGCCTTTGTTTTCGTTTTATGGCTGTCTGTTAAGTTTCTATTTTCCTCAGCTCTATGGCTAATCAATAGTCACATATTGAAAGCATAGATCTTTCGCTGAATCTCTTCCGAAATGTGAATGTGTAACAAATTTCATTAGCAGTTTCGATAATGAAAACAGCAGGGTAGTTGATTCGGGGATGTGAGTAGTTCATCAGGATGTGTGTGTGAGAGAGAGATACAAGTGAGACTCCACTGATAATAAACAATGGTGAGTACAAGTGTGTATTTTGAAAGGCAGCAGAACTGGGATGGCTCTGGGGCTGGGAGACGTATTTATTTACTTAAGCGATGTGTGTATATTTGGCTCCGTCGGATTGTTCTCTCTGAGGTAGCGGGTCGGCGGTGACCTTGTGGCACCCTGCTGCTCCCTGTGTGAGAGGGTTTGTCTGCTTCTGCTACAGGACCCTGCTGATAAGACAGGGCTGCCCTGACACTGCCCGATGAAGATCGACCCAGAGAAAGACAGCAAACACTGCCAAACACCTCCATGCTGTGACCAATTTAAAACGCAGAGGCAGTCTCTAAAAACACAAGACACACACTAACTGATAGACACTGTTTATAGGATTGTAGTAGGCTTTTTGTTGTATAAAAGTAGAAAACTTGATATTGCATTTTTTACAGTACTGTGGCAGGATGATAGTACAGAGATAGATAGGCCATATGCATGTACCATAACCCTTAAAAGAAATACTGTGATGGTCTCACATGGTAATACTGGTCTTGTACTTTGAAATATTATGTCACTAAAATTCATATACCATTATATTTATTCCAAGAATGCTGTGGTACTTCCATGGTACCTGGCCAAAATTTAATTAGAAACAGATTATTTGTTTTAAATATATATGGTACACTATTATAATTAAATATTTATTTGGTATAATTAAATTTTATAATCAATAAAAAAGAAAAAATATATACACTACTGTTCTAAAGTTTTGAACAGTAGTTTGGAAGCTTGTTTCCACCACTAAAACAAAATAAAAAAGGTAAATGCGACTTTTTATCTCACAATTCTGACTTTTTTCTTTGAAATAGTTATAAAGTCAGAATTGTGTGATATAAAGTCAGAATTGCAAGATATAAAGTCAGAATTGAGTGATATAAAGTCAGAATTGTGTGATATAAAGTCAGAATTGCGAGATATAAAGTCAAGATTGTGAGATATAAAGTCAGAATTGCGTGATATAAAGTCAGAATTGAGTGATATAAAGTCAGAATTGCGAGATATAAAGTCAGAATTGAGTGATATAAAGTCAGAATTGCGTGATATAAAGTCAGAATTGCGAGATATAAAGTCAGAATTGCGTGATATAAAGTCAGAATTGCGTGATATAAAGTCAGAATTGCGAGATATAAAGTCAGAATTGCGTGATATAAAGTCAGAATTGCGAGATATAAAGTCAGAATTGAGTGATATAAAGTCAAGATTGTGAGATATAAAGTCAGAATTGCGAGTGATATAAAGTCAAGATTGTGAGATATAAAGTCAGAATTGCGTGATATAAAGTCAGAATTGCGAGATATAAAGTCAAGATTGTGATATATATAGTCAGAATTGCGTGATATAAAGTCAGAATTGAGTGATATAAAGTCAGAATTGCGAGATATAAAGTCAGAATTATGTGATATAAAGTCAGAATTGCGTGATTTAAAGTCAGAATTGCGTGATATAAAGTCAGAATTGCGAGATATAAAGTCAGAATTGAGTGATATAAAGTCAAGATTGTGAGATATAAAGTCAGAATTGAGTGATATAAAGTCAAGATTGTGAGATATAAAGTCAGAATTGCGTGATATAAAGTCAGAATTGCGAGATATAAAGTCAAGATTGTGATATATATAGTCATAATTGCGTGATATAAAGTCATAATTGAGTGATATAAAGTCAGAATTGCGAGATATAAAGTCAGAATTATGTGATATAAAGTCAGAATTGTGTGATATAAAGTCAGAATTGCGAGATATAAAGTCAGAATTGAGTGATATAAAGTCAAGATTGTGATATATATAGTCAGAATTGCATGATATAAAGTCAGAATTGAGTGATATAAAGTCAGAATTGCGAGATATAAAGTCAGAATTATGTGATATAAAGTCAGAATTGCGTGATTTAAAGTCAGAATTGTGTGATATAAAGTCAGAATTGCGAGATATAAAGTCAGAATTGCGTGATATAAAGTCAGAATTGCGAGATATAAAGTCAGAATTGAGTGATATAAAGTCAGAATTGCGTGATATATAAAGTCAGAATTGCGTGATATAAAGTCAGAATTGCGAGATATAAAGTCAAGATTGTGATATATATAGTCAGAATTGTGAGATATAAAGTCAGAATTGAGTGATATAAAGTCAGAATTGCGAGATATAAAGTCAAGATTGTGAGATATAAAGTCAGAATTGCGTGATATAAAGTCAGAATTGAGTGATATAAAGTCAGAATTGCGAGATATAAAGTCAGAATTGAGTGATATAAAGTCAGAATTGCGTGATATAAAGTCAGAATTGCGAGATATAAAGTCAGAATTGCGTGATATAAAGTCAGAATTGCGTGATATAAAGTCAGAATTGCGAGATATAAAGTCAGAATTGCGTGATATAAAGTCAGAATTGCGAGATATAAAGTCAGAATTGAGTGATATAAAGTCAAGATTGTGAGATATAAAGTCAGAATTGAGTGATATAAAGTCAAGATTGTGAGATATAAAGTCAGAATTGCGTGATATAAAGTCAGAATTGCGAGATATAAAGTCAAGATTGTGATATATATAGTCAGAATTGCGTGATATAAAGTCAGAATTGAGTGATATAAAGTCAGAATTGCGAGATATAAAGTCAGAATTAGTGATATAAAGTCAGAATTGCGTGATTTAAAGTCAGAATTGCGTGATATAAAGTCAGAATTGCGAGATATAAAGTCAGAATTGAGTGATATAAAGTCAAGATTGTGAGATATAAAGTCAGAATTGAGTGATATAAAGTCAAGATTGTGAGATATAAAGTCAGAATTGCGTGATATAAAGTCAGAATTGCGAGATATAAAGTCAAGATTGTGATATATAAGTCAGAATTGCGTGATATAAAGTCATAATTGAGTGATATAAAGTCAGAATTGCGAGATATAAAGTCAGAATTGCGAGATATAAAGTGATATAAAGTCAGAATTGTGTGATATAAAGTCAGAATTGCGAGATATAAAGTCAGAATTGAGTGATATAAAGTCAAGATTGTGATATATAAGTCAGAATTGCATGATATAAAGTCAGAATTGAGTGATATAAAGTCAGAATTGCGAGATATAAAGTCAGAATTGCGATGTGATATAAAGTCAGAATTGCGTGATTTAAAGTCAGAATTGTGTGATTGCGTGATAAAGTCAGAATTGCGAGATATAAAGTCAGAATTGCGTGATATAAAGTCAGAATTGCGAGATATAAAGTCAGAATTGAGTGATATAAAGTCAGAATTGCGTGATATATAAAGTCAGAATTGCGTGATATAAAGTCAGAATTGCGAGATATAAAGTCAGAATTGATTAAAGTGATATATAAGTCAGAATTGTGAGATATAAAGTCAGAATTGAGTGATATAAAGTCAGAATTGCGAGATATAAAGTCAGAATTGAGTGATATAAAGTCAGAATTGCGAGATATAAAGTCAGAATTATGTGATATAAAGTCAGAATTGCGTGATTTAAAGTCAGAATTGCGAGATATAAAGTCAGAATTGAGTGATATAAAGTCAGAATTGAGTGATATAAAGTCAGAATTGTGAGATATAAAGTCAGAATTGCGTGATATAAAGTCAGAATTGAGTGATATAAAGTCAGAATTGTGAGATATAAAGTCAGAATTGCGAGATATAAAGTCAGAATTGTGTGATATAAAGTCAGAATTGCGAGATATAAAGTCAGAATTGTGAGATATAAAGTCAGAATTGCGAGATATAAAGTCAGAATTGCGAGATATAAAGTCAGAATTGCGTGATATAAAGTCAGAATTGCGAGATATAAAGTCAGATTGTGATATATATAGTCAGAATTGTGAGATATAAAGTCAGAATTGAGTGATATAAAGTCAGAATTGCGAGATATAAAGTCAGAATTGAGTGATTGATAAAGTCAGAATTGCGAGATATAAAGTCAGAATTATGTGATATAAAGTCAGAATTGCGTGATTTAAAGTCAGAATTGCGAGATATAAAGTCAGAATTGCGAGTGATATAAAGTCAGAATTGAGTGATATAAAGTCAAGATTGTGAGATATAAAGTCAGAATTGCGTGATATAAAGTCAGAATTGAGTGATATAAAGTCAGAATTGTGAGATATAAAGTCAGAATTGCGAGATATAAAGTCAGAATTGTGTGATATAAAGTCAGAATTGTGTGATATAAAGTCAGAATTGCGAGATATAAAGTCAGAATTGCGTGATATAAAGTCAGAATTGCGAGATATAAAGTCAGAATTGCGAGTTATAAAGTCAGAATTGCGAGATATAAAGTCAGAATTGCGAGATATAAAGTCAGAATTGAGTGATATAAAGTCAGAATTGCGAGATATAAAGTCAGAATTGCGTGATATAAAGTCAGAATTGCGAGATATAAAGTCAGAATTGCGAGTTATAAAGTCAGAATTGCGAGATATAAAGTCAGAATTGCGAGATATAAAGTCAGAATTGTGTGATATAAAGTCAGAATTGCGAGATATAAAGTCAGAATTGCGTGATATAAAGTCAGAATTGAGTGATATAAAGTCAGAATTGCGAGATATAAAGTCAGAATTGAGTGATATAAAGTCAGAATTGTGAGTTATAAAGTCAGTCACAATTCTGACTTTTTTTTTTTTCGCAATTCTGAGAAAAAAAGTCACAATTATCATATTTATTTTTTATTTCATGGTGGAAACAATATTCCATACAGTAGTGTATGTTGTTCAAAAGTATAAATCTTGTTTAGACATGTTTTGGTTTTGAAATGTTAGTGAAACGTATAGTAAGTCAGTTTGGACACCTGTGTGAATTTGATGAAATCACTTAATAAATTTTTTTTTTTTTTTGTCCCCTAGTTCTTTTTTGGAGGAAACTTTTATATTGCATAGAAGCTCTATTTTTACAATACTGTGATATCAGATGGCAATACTCAACAATAAGCATATGAATCTCCTTAAAAGTATGATTTTGATGGGAAATGTCTTGTTGATTTAAAGTTCAGAAAAGTCACTTTTTTTGCAGATAACTTGATATTTTGTTATCTGAGGCCATTAAATTCACACTTTTTAAGTGCTTATCTGTGTAAATACAGTTCATGGCCATTGTACCTGTTAAAAAATATGAGGAAACGCATGATAAAAATGACACTAAAAACGTCACACAGCTGCAGAGGTACTGAAAGCTCTTCAGCATCTGTTTGCGAACTCTGTTCAACCCTCCTGTCATGCCTTTGTCTTGTGCCTGTTAATATGATGAAAACTGCAGCGATGATTTTATTAATGCATCCAAACCTGTGGTCCATATGTTGCATATATGTGGACTCAATCCTCAAATCAAAACCAGCTGCTGCCGTGACCGTTAAAAAAGTGAACTGAATAGTAGTACAGTTGTCTACGCCGGATAGAATAATATGTTTATTATACTGGCAATAGAGTGCCATTGCCAGGAAATACATAATATATACAGCGATGTATAGGAATATATTACTCATCCCTCCGCGCAGGTAATGGATCCAGCACATGGGTTTGGACACACTCCTGTGTCCCTTCATCACAGATTGAGCGATGAACCCCTGACTGTAAGTGCATTACGGACCTGACTCTCCATCTATAGCCTTCGGAGATCCCGTATTTATTCCTTTCAGAAGGGTTTTCCTTTCCCTCCTAAACATAGAACTGCGTGTCGCTCATTTATTTCAGCTGAGGGAACATGCCAATGAGAAATGTGATTAGGCTCAGTCCAACCTGAGAGATTGTTATTTTTGCATCCGTGCCAGAGTATATAAAAGCACAACTTGTACATTATATGATATGCTAGAGCTGTGACAAGGGAAAAAAATGTTGGATACGCTGTGTTACAGCCACTGTTCCATTTTAATGATTTGGGCTTTCCTCCTCCACCACTGTATATGTCCTTTTTGTTTTCACATATTGTCTTTATTGCTTACTGTAATTTTTGTTCACATTTAAGGCGTTTGTTGAATTATTTAAGCGTCTTTGAGTTTGATAATTAATCACGCTTTAGCAGCCGCAAACATTTTAAGAGGCGATGTTTCACCCCTATGTCTATCGCTCATGGTTAAAAGACATAATGCAGCGTCATTACTCATCGGTGAAAAGAAAAAATAAAGCTAGAGAAAGTGCAAGCAAGATGAATCAAAAACACATGAATGAATCAATTTATTACAATCTCAGTTCTGGGGCTGATTGCAATCAGATGATGTCGTTTACGTTTGAGTTGATTGCTTTATATGTATCATTCTGGTTTCGCCTCTTCTCAGTCTATCGTGATGTTTTGTGTATGTTGTCGGGTGTAGTGCATGATAATTGTTTTGTATTATCGTAACTCTGTGGACAGAGAAGTCAGTGGAGAGTGCTTATGTTAAAATGCATTGAGTGAATCATGAATAGATTACCTGTTCAATCAGGAAACGGAGCCAACATATTGTCACCTGTCACTTTATGTAACATGTATACACAGATTTTTCTACTGTACTTCATGAAGGACTTCCATTGATCCACATATTACACCAGCTGTGACATCAATTATTTTACACTGGCACTTTTAGTTTGATTTTTTTCAAGTTTTGAAGTAAATCCTCAAAGACGTGTGTGTGTGTGTCAGGTTTTGCATACATTATGTGATCAAATAGGAGAGTAAAAGGTAAAATCACATTCATTGTTATCCCAGGTGAAGAAAAAGTACATTTCAATAATGTACTTAAAGTTCAAACACTAATTTTGTACTGAAAATTTTTCTTTAGTACTTTTTAAGATAATCTTAAGAACATCTAAGTGTACTCAACTGTGCTATTTTGAGACACCATGAATATGAAATAAAATGTGCTTTTAATATACTTTCTCTGTATTAAAAAATGCATTTAGTTAGCAGTTGTAGTGCACTTGTGTATGAAAGGTGGGTTCAAGTGTACTACAAGTGGAAACTAGAGAAAGTATATTAAAAGCACATTTTAGTTCATATTCATGCCATCTCAAAATAGCACAGTTTAGCACACTTAGATGTTCTTAAGATGATCTTAAAAAAAGTACTAAAGAAGAATTTTCAGTACAAAATTAGTGCATGAATATAGAGCACTTTAAGTACATACTTTCTTCACCTGGGATGTCTAACAGCAAAACAGCTCAATAAATGCACTGAAATGTCTTTATATGTATATATAATTTTTGAAATATAAATATGAGGTGGAACTGGAATATGTCTTAATGAAAATGTGAAAATTGGTGTTTGTTGAAGTTAGGTTTAAGGATGGAAATGATCATTAGAAAACAATTATTACAATTTAATTATAATCTGCATGCAATTGAATATGAATATGTAATTCAATAATATAATAAATGTTAAAAGAAAACACACCAATAAAACTCACTGGAAAGTCCCCACCATGATTGAGAGTGCGTATGTTTGTGTGTGTGTGTGTTTGTGCATGTGTGTGTTCGTGTTTTTGTGACATATCAGGACACAAATGTGTATTATGACATGGGTATGACAGGTATTACAAGGAGAGGGTGACATTACCCCATGTCCCCACTTTTCAAAAGGCTTATAAATCACACAGAATGAGTTTTTTGAGAAAGTAAAAGTGTGCACAGTTTCCTGTGATGGGTAGGTTTAGGGTTAGGGGTAGTGTAGGGGGATAGAAAATACGGTTTGTACAGTATAAAAACCATAACGCCTATGGAATATCCCCACAATTCACAAAAACGTATTTTTTACGTTTATTTTTGCGTGTAGTTGTGTATGCATGTGTGAGTGCATGCTTGTGTGTGTGTGTGTGTGTGTGTGTGTGTGTGAGTGAGTGTGTGTGTTTGTGTATGCATGTGTGAGTGCATGCTTGTGTGTGTGTGTGTGTGTGTGTGTGTGTGTGAGAGAGTGTGCGTGTGCACACACAAACACACACACACCCAAATACACACGTGCGTGCATGTGTGTTTGTGTGTTTTGGTCCCCATGAGAAAAACAGCTGATAAAGGTTATTTTTTGAAAATGTAAAAATTCAGAAAGTTTTGGGTAGGTTTAGGGGACAGAATATACAGTTTGTACAGTATAAAAATCATTATGTCTGTAAAATATCCACATGTTTAGCAGGCTACCTTAGTGTAAAGTGTCATCTGGAGGCTGCTTTTGTGTCTCCTGCTGAAGCAGAAAACATGCCCTGATTTTTACAGTACCATCACATGCATTCATGATTCAACAAAACAACAGAAAAACACGACTTTAACAGTATGAAAAAATGCAATGAAGAATTAGCATAATTCCCCTGCAGCTATACGCTTCCCTCAGGAGACCCCTGAAGCTATATTATACATTTTAAAAAGATTTCTACTTAATACAATGAATGTGATTATCATCTTCTGATCTAGTTAAAATAAATAATGACATTTATTCATTTATATTCCTCTAGCTGTCATTGACTTCAGACAACTGCTTTTGTTATTATTATTATTATTATTGCACTATAGTCTGGTTCATTCAGGAGCATAACGCACTACTATAATTTGAACTCGCTTCCATTTAATACAGGGTGAAAGTGTTTTACTAGGAAGTACTAAAGAAAGTATGATGTTTAACAAGTAGAGCAGAGTAGTGATTTGTCCACATGGGGGTGCTATAAATACTCTCTAGTGTTTTTGACAAGCTCTCTAGTGTGAGAAATGAAGTCAGACAGTGTCTCTGTGCGCTGCAGATCTGGGGTCAGTGTAACTGAACAGATGGGTCATGCCTTACTGACTCTAGAGCTGGTAATCTGAGCAGACAGAAGCACAGCAGGCCCAGACCAACTAGTAGACTATTTGTTCAACTGTACAGAATTTGGACGTGTTGCTAACCCTGTTGGAGGCTATTTGATGTGGAGGCAAAATGATTATTGGCTTGTTAGGTATTGTTTCTTTTGGCTGTCGGCTGTTCTTATAATATTTGGTTAAAGCTGAATTGGTCTAAATGTAATGTTAACTGTCTGCCGAAGGCCTCACGCAGTATCTTTTTGCCTCTAAGGAGTGTGTAATTCGCTGGACTGAAGAATTAATCAGATTTTGTAGCAAATTAAACTAAATCAGCCAATGGCGTTGTTGTTTTGCGGACAAAATGTGACCAGTGTCGGACCAACATTCCTCTTGGTTTTATTGCACACAGAATCTTACTGTCTGTGTTTTGCAAACTCCCCTCTTTCTTTTTTTTGGAAGAACCGAAATAGAATTTTCCTTCAGTTCTTCAACCCAAGTTTCCTGAGGCGAACGCTCTCTCTCTCTCTCTCTCCTTCTCTCTGGATGTCAGGCAGAGAGATTTCTAAGCACGTTTTTCTCTCTTCGCGTAAGATGTGTCACTAAATAACTTACCATGTCAAAGATACAGACATTCAGAGCTTTACTTTGCCGAGTGTGTGCGAAGAAACGAAGAAAATACCTTTCAATCGCCGGCTAGAACCCATCATCTCCGGATTTATCCGCACAAAGCTTTTTGAAAGTCTGCAATGTTCAGGGCTTTTCTTACTGTATGTCAGTGACACATCCAGATGAAGAGATTACACCCAACATCCACATGAGAGAGGGAATTTTCCCATCTTCACTGTCATGCGGGATCACATGAGGAGACGAGCGGATCATAACAACCCTCATGCATTTTGATGTGAGAGATCTGGCCCATTAAAGGAAGTGCTGGTCATTTGCACAGGAAGAGGGGTGATGTCATTGCTTTACCGCATGTAATGTTGGATCGCAACCCAAAAAATGGATCCCATGTCTGTTTTGATGGGTCATGGATAGCAAGGGAAAACAATAACAAATGCACATTTTTCCTGTTTTTTTGATGTTGTTGCAAGACTATTTGTCCAATATTTTTTTTGTTTTTAAATTTAGTTATTTTAAATTCTAATTTATATATCTAATTTATAATATTATTTATTAATTTATAATATTATTTGAATAAAATGTATTATAATTATATTATTTTATTTTATTATATTATTTTATTACACAGCAAAATCCCCAGAGTTAAATCAAATCTGCTTAGAGTACATATGGTCCCTCTCTGAATAGTGTTAAAATAACAATGAAGCAGAGTTAAAGTCAGTTGTAATTTTTGTTTTTCTCTTTTCTTCAGTGATTCTGCTTGTTAACAGCAGGCGTTCATCACTAATACTCAATCATCACTTAATTAATTGTATAATTATCTCATTAACTTTAACTCTGCTTCAGTGTTACTTTAACACTATTTAGAGAGGCACCATATGTCGTTCATTTAACTCTGGGGATTTTGCTGTGTAGAATTAAATTATCTTATCTTATTATTATTATTTTTAAATAAAACTGATTTATCGGATCTATCTAAAACTGGCTATCAGATTGGATCAAATCTTGAAAATCAGTTGTTCAAAAGGAAAAAAAGGATTCTGAAATCAGATTAGATCACAAAATCCAGTCTTGATTTGGATAAAATCATCAGTTTGTGTTGTTCAAAACTTTTTAGTAATATTGGGATACCTTTGATCAAAAAAAATCTGGATTATTCTGATCCCATCAGAAGGGTGGATTTCAGGAACAAAATGTAATAAACCTTTAAAACTGGACAAAACATACAACATTTTTATTTTGCTCTTGATTAGTTTAACTGGTAAAGTAATAAATTAAAAGCAGACATTAGGCTACAGATTTAGCCTTTCGGTAACCTACTGTAAAGTAAAAAAAAATAGATTTTGGTGCCATAAAATAATCCCCAAACATCTGTACATATCAAACAAAAATATTATATTTGATTCAAAGTGTTTATGACTGTTTGTAAACCACATTGGCACAATGTTTTTTTTTTTTTTTTCTTTCATATTCCTTCCATCACCCTGTCCCTTTAGGCGCTCCGTAGAACACTAGTAATCCAGATTTGGTAATCTGAAAAAGTGTGTATCTGAATCTAATTTTGCACTGAAAAACCTGCACAAAAGTAAGATGGATTACATGATCCTGGGTGGAAAAACATGGGATTTCCAAATCCAGATCATTCTGATCCAGGTTAAACTTTTTGAACAACTGGACCCTGAAGATTACTTTGCTCTGTAACTACATTAGTGGCCAAAAGATGAAAATCCACCTTTTATTCAAATATTTTTAAAAAAGATTTTATGAGCATTTTGTGTAGTTATGCATGGAGTCAATTCTTTCATTTTTCATAATAATGCAAAGAAACATGCCAAATTGTGCCATAACATAATTTTTGTCCAGGCTGTCATACAAGAAATGATGCAAAACAAGAGAAAACCAATGACATATTAATAGCTTATCGTTTTTCAATGCATTTTTTACATAGAAAAAGTATCTTTAGTTTGCATTTTTTGCCAAATAATTTTGTCAGATAAATACTATCCAAGTTGGGTTGAAATTGTACAAACCCTGCAACTGGGTCATTTTAACTCAGCGAATGGGTTGTTTTAACCCAGCATTTGGGTTAAATGTTTTATTTAACCCAACTATTGTTTAAAAATTACTGTATTTCTTGCTTGAAATGAACCCAAAGTATGTTTAATAAATTAACTTTCATTAATAAGTTTAATGAATAATAATTAAACAATAAACATTTATTAAATTGCTTATTAATAAATGTTCACCTTTTGATTATTATTGTTGCCTCTAGTAATTATGTGTCTGATTTTTAATTTCCAACCTTATTTTGGGTTCATTTTAATCTAGCCATATAGTCATTTTTAAACAATAGTTGAGTTAAATAAAACTACCAAACATTTAACCCAAATTCTTGGTTAAATCAACATTTTCCATTGTCAACCCAACATGGGTTGTTTTTAACACAGCATTTTTTTTGAGCGTACCAAGTTTAGTGTTTTAAAAAATATTTTCCTCATATTTCAATGGTTTTATCAAACTTTTAGGCTCATTAAAACATCACTTTTGGCCACTGCTGTGTCTTTAGCTCTTCTTCAGATATCTTTATCACATCATTTTGTCCTGGTGTACAGTAATTGAGCCATATTTGCAGAGAAGATGCACATATCGTGAGCATATCTGCAAACAAACATAATTGCTTCATCATTTGCCATGTGGGCTCGCCATTTTTGGTCTTCCTGTGCTTATTATTTATTGTTTGAAATAATCAAATTGAAGAAACATGTGTGGAGTTGAGTGGATTGCTTGAAAAAATGAAATTATGGAGTAATGTGCTTGCAAAATTGAATCATGCTGTCATAGAAACAAGGATTTGGGATGTTTAGAAAGGCACAATTATTGTTTGCTGCAGTGGATTTATGAAAATAGTAGACTGCTGTGCACTAGACAAAGCAAAGTTTCAAGTGTTTTACCTCACAGGAATGTTTCAGCACAGCATGAACAACAAATACAGCTACAGGACATGAGCTTTGTGTTATGCAGTTTTGTACTCCAACTTTTTACAGTCAAGGAAAATTGCATAATAATACATAATAATTCAATTGTGCTTGAATGTTAAAAATAGTTTATTATTCCAGTGCAACATTGTTTAATGTACACTGTAAAAAATGCTGGGTTAAAAACAACCCAAGTTGGGTTGAAATTGGACAAACCCAGCTATTGGGTTGTTTTGACCAAACCTGCTGGGTAGTTTTATTTAACTCAACTATTGTTTAAAAATGACTATATGGCTGGATTAAAATGAACCCAAAATATGGTTGGAAATTAAAATCAGACACATAATTACTAGAGGAAATAATAATAATCAAAAGGTGAACATTTATTAATAAGCAATTTAATACATTTTTATTGTTTATTTTTATTTATTTATGTTCATTTATTAAACATACTAGTAAATGTTAATTCCCAACATACATTGGGTTCATTTTAAGCAAGTAATACAGTAATTTTTAAACAATAGTTGAGTTAAATAAAACTACCCAGCAGGTTGAGAAAACATTTATCCCAACTGCTAGGTTTGTCCATTTTCAACCCAATTTGGGTTGTTTTAACCCAGTGTATCTTCTTTTTGTGAAATATTTAGCTTGAAAAGTGTGTAAAGATGTTTACATTTTTTTTTTTAAATGTATATTTTAAATAAATGCTTTTTTTTGAGCTTTCTATTCTAATCCTGAAAAAACACATTATTCCAACATTATTGATGATAATAATAATCATAAATGTTTCTTGAGCAGCAAATCAACATATTAGAATGATTTCTGAAGTATCATGTGACACCGAAGACTGGTTATAATAATATTTCATATTTTGGCTCAAAATTTTGTACACTGCATATTTCTCTAAAAACAAATTGCATTTGGAATTTGCCAGTATTTTGTATCTAATGCAATGCCATAAATATAATTTCAAGTATGGAACCTGATTCCATCCCAGAGTTTAAAGAAGAAAAAGAAGTTTAGAATGAGAAATAGCCTAAACACAACCACAACAAATCACAATTTCATAAAATAAGGTTTAACTGTAAATATGACATCTCAATTGTGAGATATAAAGTAGCAATTACAGTATATAAATATATTATGTCTAAACTCGTGACACTGTATAATGGGAGAAACTCACAAACACACGATCGCATCATTCATGATGTAATGACGCTTGCCTTTTCTAACTCATGACACAGAAATAACAAACATAGTAACTTATGCTGTCGTCTGATCCGTCCTCCCTTCATCCCTAAGCGTCCATGGAGACTGTTGCGGGTGAGTCTGCTTTTTCTAATGTCTTAGCCTTACAAAAACACTTCCAAAAGGCTGGCCTCGCATCACAGTGCCCATGGGCAACGCTCAAAACAGCTTCCAGCTATTGAATGCCCTCTAAGAGCTAATAGTGATAAAATGAAAAGACGTGTGGGAAATAGTCCCTCAGAGACTGTCAGCTAAAGCAGAACAAATGCTATTCTCCAATGAAAGTAAGTCAAGGACGCTAATGTGATGCATGTACAGGTAGACGTTAGGAACATTTCAACAATGTACTGCTTCATTTTAACAGGAGAGATTTGTGTGTTTGAGAACATGTCGTGATAGATGGACGTTAGACAAGCCTTTTTCTTAAAAATTACTGTATTTCGTGCTTAAAATGAACCCAAAATATGTTTAATTAAACAATAAACATTTATTAAATTGCTTATATTTTGATTATTATTGTTGCCTCTAGTAATAATGTGTCTGATGTTTAATTTCCAATACATTTTTGGTTCATTTTAAGCCAGCCATAAAGTCATTTTCAAACAATTGTTGAGTTAAATAAACTGCCCAGTACATTGGTCAAACATTTAACCCAACCGCTGGGTTAAACAACCTAATTTTCAAAGAGTCTAGGTTTGAAATGATAAAGCAATATATACATTGTTCAAAATTAAAACAAAAATGTGCATCATGTTCATAGTTAATGTGATGAACTACACCTGTGAACACCTGCATGAACTTGAAGAAAACAGTTGATTAAAAATAATTTCGATATCTAATGCAATGATTTTACATGAAGTGTCCAAATATTATTTTAAAGGGAACCCCTGGTGTTAAGACTTGTATGGCTTATTATAACGTAAATTATGTTTCTTACTGAAATATGTAGTAGAAAACCCATGAAAGATTTACGTTATTTAAAAAATGCATGACATATTTGGACAATGGGGGGCGCAATTTTGTTTAGTTGCACAGTGCGATGTCAATGACGTCAAATGGTTGCACTCGATGAGATACTGACACTACCGTTGTTATTTTTACTGCAACACAACTCAGAATATTGTATATGATGCCACATTGTGCAGCTTTTGGTTGTAATTTCCAGTCAAAGGGCAACAAGAGAAATGATGCAAGTCTTTACTAGAGATATGAGGAGAAAAGAATGGGAAGTTGTGAAGAATATGGATGAATAATACTACTGCGTCTTTGTTCTCTCCACTTCAGCCCTGATGCCTTTGAGGCTTTTCAATCTGCATGTTTTGGTGCAACGGTGATCTAGTAACACATACAAGTTTTAATATCTGTGGGGTTCCTTTTAAAACCCGATCAGCCTTTTCAATTCGAGCCAGAGTGCAAAATTAGTGAGGATGAAAACATCAAAGATGTGCAATGTCTCTGTGGCTATTCCAACTACTGTTGTATGATTGACATGTTTTATGTGATCACAGATATCTCGTGCATCACGGCACACACAAGCTTTGAGGCAGTCTGTGTCAATCGAGATGTGTTATAGGCTTACCTTCGTCAGGCTCCATGACAGGCGCGGCATTTGGTTAAAGCATACACTCATATCCATCGGCAACTGTAAGCTCTTTCAGCTGTGGTCTACTAAAAGCCTCAAAGGCACCAGGGCTAAAGTGAAGAGAACAAAGACACGGGTCTTTAGGAAGTACAAACCCGATTCCAAAAAAGTATAAAAGTATAAAAACAGAATGCAATGATGTGGAAGTTTCAAATTTCAATGTTTTATTCAGAATACAACATAGATGACATATCAAATGTTTAAACTGAGAAAATGTGTCATCATTTTAAGGGAAAAATTAGTTGATTTTAAATTTCATGGCATCAACACATCTCAAAAAAGTTGGGCCAAGGCCATATTGACCACTGTGTGGCATCCCCTCTTCTTTTAATAGCAGTCTGCAAACGTCTGGGGACTGAGGAGACAAGTTGCTCAAGTTTAGGAATAGAATGTTGTCCCATTCTTGTCTAATACAGGCTTCTAGTTGCTCAACTGCCTTAGGTCTTCTTTGTCGCATCTTCCTCTTTATGATGCACCAAATGTTTTCTATGGGTGAAAGATCTGGACTGCAGGCTGGCCATTTCAGTACCCGGATCCTTCTTCTACGCAGCCATGATGTTGTAATTGATGCAGTATGTGGTCTGACATTGTCATGTTGGAAAATGCAAGGTCTTCCCTGAAAGAGACGACGTCTGGATGGGAGCATATGTTGTTCTAGAACTTGGATATACCTTTCAGCATTGATGGTGCCTTTCCAGATGTGTAAGCTGCCCATGCCACACGCACTCATGCAACCCCATACCATCAGAGATGCAGGCTTCTGAACTGAGCGCTGATAATAACTTGGGTTGTCCTTGTCCTCTTTAGTCCGGATGACATGGCGTCCCAGTTTTCCAAAAAGAACTTCAAATTTTGATTGGTCTGACCACTGAACAGTTTTCCACTTTGCCACAGTCCATTTTAAATGAGCCTTGGCCCAGAGAAAATGCCTGAGCTTCTGGATCATGTTTAGATATGGCTTCTTTTTTGACCTATAGAGTTTAAGCCGGCAATGGCGAATGGTACGGTAGATTGTGTTTACCAACAATGTTTTCTGGAAGTATTCCTGATCCCATGTTGTGATTTCCATTACAGTAGCATTCCTGTATGTGATGCAGTGCCGTCTAAGGGCCCGAAGATCACGGGCATCCAGTATGGTTTTCCGGCCTTGACCCTTACGCACAGAGATTGTTCCAGATTCTCTGAATCTTTGGATGATATTATGCACTGTAGATGATGATAACTTCAAACTCTTTGCAATTTTTCTCTGAGAAACTCCTTTCTGATATTGCTCCACTATTTTTTGCCTCAGCATTGGGGGAATTGGTGATCCTCTGCCCATCTTGACTTCTGAGAGACACTGCCACTCTGAGAGGCTCTTTTTATACCCAATCATGTTGCCAATTGACCTAATAAGTTGCAAATTGGTCCTCCAGCTGTTCCTTATATGTACATTTTAGTTTTCCGGCCTCTTATTGCTACCTGTCCCAACTTTTTTGGAATGTGTAGCTCTCATGAAATCCAAAATGAGCCAATATTTGGCATGACATTTCAAAATGACTCACTTTCAACATTTGATATGTTACTTATATTCTATTGTGAATAAAATATAAGTTTATGAGATTTGTAAATTATTGCATTCCTTTTTTATTCACAATTTGTACAGTGTCCCAACTTTTTTGGAATCGGGTTTGTATTATTCACAACTTCCCATTCTTTTCTCCTCGTACCTCTAGTAAAGACTTGCATCGTTTCTCTTGTTGCCCTTCGACTGAAAATTACAACCAAAAGCTGGCATTGTATATTATATTCTGAGTTGTGTTGCGGTAAAAATAACAACAGGGTAGTGTTAGTAGCTCACAGAGTGCAACCATTTGACGTCACCGACATCGCACTGTGCAGTTAAACAAAATTGCGCCCCCAATTGTCCAAATATGTCATGCATTTTTTAAATTTAACATAAATCTTTCATGGGTTTTCAATAAAGGACATCATTTACGAGTCTTAATATCAGGGGTTCCCTTTAAGACCACTGTATACCATCAGGTGTCTCTTTATGTCACATAATACTGTCTTTGAGATCTCTCAAGCTCCCTAAATATGTCTTTTCTGGCAGACAGTGCCCAGTGGTTTGTCTATCTCTGTCTGTGATGTACGTGTGTGTGTGTGTGTGTGTGTGTGTTAACTGTGGCTATTGAAAAGTACAGGCTGTCTGTGGTAAAGTCAGCTGGGGTGAGCAAGATAAAAGCTGTTTGGCCTTGCGTTTTCAGCCCTCGTATGAGTAAAATCGGCACGTAAACAAATTAGGGGCTGAGCGACGGCTTTCCACTCCGTCTGATTCCTCTGATGCCTGTGGGTCCAGCCCTGTTGGCCGGGGTTAAAAGGCAGCCTGAAGTAGCTGAGTGCGATTTTTGGCCGTCTGCTGCTCCAAAATGAGAATGAAGAAAGAGATGAATTTAACATACTGGGTATAACATATCCTTTTCCCTTCTCTGTTTCTTTCGCTCTCTTTTTTGCTTCTTATGATCTGGCAGACATCAGACAGTAGGTGAGTTTGACTCAATGCAGCTCCGCGTTGGTGTCTGACAAATGCAATTAATTCTGGTTTTTCTTGCTTGAATGTTGATTATTTTCCTCATATTCTCCATTGTTGCAGCTCCTCTCCTTCCAGTCTGTCAGTAACGCTCTGTTTAGTTCCTGTCTCTATGAAGCCCCTCCTTCTGAAAAGCAAAATGTACTCTGATTGGTCGGCTGGAGCAGTGTGTTGTAATTGGTGTTTGGGGAAATGCCTTTATTCTGCATATGAATTATTTAAATAAAGAATATAGTGACGTGTTCGTTCCTGGAAGAAAACTCAAGACTACAATGGAGGCGTTCAGAGAGTTCAGAAACAGTGACACTGATATAGAGAAGAACTTCAGAGCCTTTTCATGCTCAAACAGCAAAGAAAGTTGAACATGTAATAAAGCACTCTTTAAAAGTGAAGCTGGTTGGATTAAGGCAGTGTTAGGGTGGAGGAAGAGAAAAAGGGTTGCGTCTCCATCTTGGCAGACCGAGCTCAGCATGACTGATGAGATACGTGCCATCACTGACACCCCCGCTGTCCGGCACTGGGAGGGAGGAGACGTTTATGGGAAAGGCAGATCATCCAGTTCTGATGTGCTCGTGCCAGACGCAGGGTAAATCTCTCTCTGGAGACTCGCAGCAGCCAGACTCCGCCAGCTGTGCCCACGTTGTCACTGTCTGTGATGTAACGCATTCTTCTTCCTCTCGTGTGCTGGCCGACACCTAATTTGGGCACAGACTCCTCATCTGATGAGACGCCGTTATATGATTTAAATGATCTTCTTCTGTTACTGTTGACATGGCCGTGTGATTCCTCTTTACCCTCTTCTCTCTCTCACACACACACACACACACACACACACACACACACACACACACACACACACACACACACACACACACACACACACACACACACACACACACACATATAAAATGCTAAGCCGGTGTGGATAGTTGCCATGAAATACTTTCAGGATCTTGCTATACTCCACTCCAATCTAATCACTTATCTCTTTTTCTTAAAGTCTCAAACTAATTTATTTAAGTGCATGTAAGATTTATGTTTTTGAAATAACTCACCACGGCTGTATTTATTGGATCAAAAATACAGTAAAAACAGCAAAATTGTGAAATATTATTACAATTTAAAATAGCTGTGTTCTATGTGAATATATTTTAAAATATAATTTATTCCTGTGATCAAAGCTGAATTTTCAGCATCATTACTCCAGTCTTCAGTGTCACATGATCCTTAAGAAATCATTCTAATATGATGATTTAATGCTCAAGAAACATTTATGATTATTATCTTATTATTATCAAAAGTTAAAAAGTTTCAAGCTTTGAAAAAAGCACCATATATATGTATATATATATATATGTATATATATATATATATATATATATATGTATGTATATATGTATGTATATATGTATATATATATGTATGTGTATATATATATATATATATATATATATATATATATATATATATATATATATATATATATATATATATATATATATATATATATATATATATATATATATATATATATATATATATATATATATATATATATATATATATATATATATATATATATATATATATATATATATATATATATATATAAGAGATATATATATATATATAAAAGATAAGTTATAAAAAGATTTGTTCAGGAATCAGACTGATCTAGGTTGAATTCAACTCAGTGATTCAATGAATCAGTTGCAGCAGTTAAGATGAAAGAAGATTATCACTGTCTAAACAACAACTTTAATTTGCTCTAAAGTTCTATTGTATTGTTTCAGACGTCCTGTGAACTACTTTTATGGTGCTTTTGCATCCTTTATGAAGACTGAAATCCATATAGCGATGCTTCGAATGTCTCTTTTTTCAGTTTTTATCAATTATAAATACACCCTGTGGTGAAAATCAGGTTAACATTGTTTATCTATGAGGTGTTTTTAATATACTTTAAGATAAACCATGTGCAAATGCATCAGTCAACACCATTGCTGAGTATTTTTTTTCCTTAAAACTGCAGTGAACCAAAAACTCAGTTTGAAACCACCCCTGTTTCCTGCCATCACAAACAAGTAACCAATCCCTTCAAAGTGTGGGCGGAGCTTTTCTCCACTGACTTTCTATGATGTTCAAAGCGTTTCTAAGCATGCCGATTTTCAGAAGACAGCTGTCTGACTCTGAGATGAAGAACGAGAACATGGTTTGAGTAACATTAGCAAGCTGTTTGATAACGTACGCAAGCAAAAGGCTAATAGTATCAATTTTTTGACATTGTAGAGCGTGATTTTTACCATTTTTTTTTACCAATTTGAAACGTCGACTTGTAGACGTCCCTGCTTGTATAATTCGCTCTTCCTCTGAATTAGTTTCTGGTTCAAACATATATGGCTGAACTAAACCAATATTTCCACTTGCCATCGTGTAGCGTTTACTACAGTTATCAGGTAATCCGAGCTGGTGAGATTGAGTAGAGGCGGGGCTAATTTGCATATTCATTAATCCACGTATACTAAATGCTCGCTTTACATTTAAGCTTTTTTAAAGCATTAAGAAATTATTTTCACAGGTTTTTTTTTTTTTTTTTTAAATATCATTTTGATTATAAAAGATGAGTTTTAAGGAATAAAATTATTGTGCAGGGGGAGTTTAATGTTTTTGTGGAAACTATTTTTTTATATATTCTTATATAAAAAAGTTATGTCAACTTACATGTCAACTATCCAAATACACGGCTGAATAACCATTTTTTATGTGTGTATATGAATCCATATTTCTCTAATAAGTATATACTTTTTGATACAGAAGGACAGTGTTTTTGTAATTAAGTCGTTTTTTTTTGTAAATAAATATAGTGGACAAGATATAACACTCCTCGTTCTCGCTTTTGGTCAGTATATTCATTCAGTTAATGTTACACATGTCACGTATATTATCCTCATTCTGTTTATTCTTTGAGATTAATGTAGTTGAACACTGACATTAATCTTGTTTTTTACTCCTTTTTTTCCCCCTTTTGCTCTCTTTCGCTAACAATCAGTTATATAGCTTTTCTAACATAAGCCAGCGAACAAGAAATCCAGTTAATGAACACATGAATCGCAGAAACTCAAGAACTCAAGAACCCTGTGCAGCAAAAGAGAAGGTTATGGTTGGGTTTAGATTTATAGTTAGCCATAAAAATAAATGAAACAATGCTCCTGATCACTTGCACAACCTAAAAATTTTATCTGTCCTTACTACAGATTTCTGTACACTAGTTAAAAAAAAAAAAAAAAAACAGTATGAATTGTGTAAAATAAAGGGCTGCTTATGCATGCATTCCCTCTCTCTGTTTTTTGATGGACTTTTTTTCTCCAGACAGACCCTCATTTCAGTGCATTTCTTGAATGGCAAGACGTGTTATTTAGTGTCAGTGCTGTTTGAACTTAGAGAGAACGTAAATGCACTGAGAACTTGGCTTATCGTTGGATGTCATCCTTAACTAGTGGCTTAATCTGACTCTCCACAGCCTTCAAGCAGCCAGGCGTAAAAGGAAAGGCAGCGGAGAATGGTTTCCAGATTTTTAAAAAAAAAAGGGAACAGAGAATCCTCCAAATGTGGGACCAGATGGCTCCTCTGTTCATGTTCTTGTACATATTTAGTCATAGCGTTTCAAGTGGTGGAGATTTGCATGTCGGTTTTGTGATACTAATGAATATGTTTTTGATTTGCATTGAAGAAAATGGAAAAAAAAATAAAAAAATCTGTCCTGTAGTGACTCTCTTTCTCTTAATGAATTCCAGGAGAAAGATCCTCCTTTAACCTTTAATCATTTGAATCAGCTTCTCTTTCATGGGAAGTGGCTGATCTTAGATGGCGATTTGTTATAGGTTAATAGGTCTTCTTGAGAGACATCGTTTGTTTTGTGGCTAACAAGTGATTAACAATTAAAAATGAGTTCAGCTATGCTCCTCAGGCCACGTTTATGTAAAATTCAGTGCCATGTATCTATAGATCAACGTATAAAGAGAAATTAGTAGTAATTCCTTGCCTGCCTCATTGTTTATTAGATATTCCCATAGTTATTTATTAATGTGATTTCTACAAAATGAATACTATTATTTATTGTAGAAATAACATTTGTATTTTTTGTTTTTTTGTGTGTGTGTAGTATGTACTTCTATGGAAGAGGATTAGGGCCAAGCAATAATAAAAAAATAATCTTGAGATTAAAGTTGTTAAATTTTGAGAAAAAAACTCGTTAAATTTCGAGAAAAAAGTCGAGATAAAATGTTGAGAATAAACTTGTTAAATTACGAGAAAAAACTCGTTAAATTACGAGAAAAAACTCGTTAAATTATGAGAAAAAAGTCGAGATAAATGTTGAGAATAAACTCATTAAATTACGAGAAAAAAGTTGTTAAATTACGAGAAAAAAGTCGTTAAATTTCAAGAAAAAAGTCGAGATAAATGTTGAGAATAAACTCGTTAAATTACGAGAAAAAAGTCGTTAAATTATGAGAAAAAAGTTGTTAAATTACGAGAAAAAAGTAGTTAAATTTCAAGAAAAAAGTCGAGATAAAATGTTGAGAATAAACTCATTAAATTACGAGAAAAAAGTCGTTAAATTAGTCATTAAATTACGAGAAAAAAGTAGTTAAATTTCAAGAAAAAAGTCGAGATAAAATGTTGAGAATAAACTCATTAAATTACGAGAAAAAAGTCGTTAAATTACGAGAAAAAAGTTGAGATAAATGTTGAGAATAAACTCGAAATTACGAAAAAAAGTCGTTAAATTACGAGAAAAAAATTGTTAAACTTCAAGAAAAAAGTCGAGATAAATGTTGAGAATAAACTCATTAAATTACGAGAAAAAAGTCGTTAAATTACGAGAAAAAAGTCGTTAAATTACGAGAAAAAAGTAAACTCATTAAATTACGAGAAAAAAGTCGAGATAAAATGTTGAGAATAAACTCATTAAATTACGAGAAAAAAGTCGTTAAATTACGAGAAAAAAAGTCATTAAATTACGAGAAAAAAGTAGTTAAATTTCAAGAAAAAAGTCGAGATAAATGTTGAGAATAAACTCGAGAAAAAAGTTAAATTACGAGAAAAAAGTCGTTAAATTACGAGAAAAAAGTTGTTAAATTTCAAGAAAAAAGTCGAGATAAATGTTGAGAATAAACTCGTTAAATTACGAGAAAAAAGTCGTTAAATTACGAGAAAAAAGTCGTTAAATTACGAGAAAAAAGTAAAATTACGAGAAAAAAGTTAAATTTCAAGAAAAAAGTCGAGATAAATGTTGAGAATGAAATAAATGTCGAGAAAAAAGTCGAGAAAAAGCTTGTTAAATTTCATGACGAGAAAAATTGAGAAAAAATTTTTTTCGAGAAAAAAGTCATAATTTAAATAAACGAGTTTAAATTCGAGAAAAAAGTCAACGAGAAAAATTTTAAATTTTGACTTGTTAAATTTTCTCGAAATGTAAATGAGTTTTTTCTCGAAAAAAAGTTTAACAACTTTAATCAAGAAAAAAGTCGAGATGGAGAATTTTATTTTTTTATTATTGCTTGGCCCAAATCCTCTTCCATATACTTCACAGTGTGTGTGTGTGTGTGTGTGTGTGTTTTATACTAAATAGTTTTTTTAATTACACAAATTTTGTTTGTACCTGTAGATGTAATGGTCTACAGTTAGGCCTGAAATGGAGGGAAAAGTGGATCATATGGCGCTCGAATAAAAAGTAAACCAATTATTTAGCTTCTTTTTGAGTAAAGTTTTAGAGCCTCTCCCTCTCTCTCTCTCTCTCTCTCTGTCAGTCTGTACTCTGTGTGAGTTGGCCAGTGGTTTGATTGGTCCTGTTGGTGGGATAATTGCCCGTTAAAGTGTTTGGGAGGCAGGTGCGGGACGGCTGTGCTAGCGGAGCTCTTGCCCCTGACGCTCTGAATCAGCGCTGTGTTCTTACACAGTAGACTCCTGTAAAAAACAGCCATCTGCACAAATATGCAGAGTTTTTATTGCTGTACGAATTAGGTTCAGGAAGGACAGACTCAAGATTGACAGATTAGTGACGTCAGGTTCTCAGCATCATTCATTCCAGCCAGCAGTTTTGTTGTAGAAAGGTAGGCCTGCTTCAAATTAATTGACACGTGCACAGCTGTGCTTGATTATCTTTCTAGTTTTAATTCTACATGCTTGTTGTCAAATCCAACTTATTTATGTGAAGACCGGTGAATTTTATATTTAAAGGGGACCCCTTTTCACAAGATGTAATATAAGTTTCAGCTCAAAATCCCCCACAGATCATTTATTATAGCTTGTCAAATTTGCCCCTATTTGGGTGTGAGCAAAAACACGCCATTTTTGTGTGTGTCCCTTTAAATGCAAATGAGCTGCTGCTCCCGCCCCCTTTCCAGAAGAGGGCGGAGCTTTAACAGCTCAACAACAACAAAGCTGGAGAATCTCACGCAGCCAAAATGACGACGGTGTTCAGCCTTGCATTGTTGCATTGAAAAATCTGATTCATTCATATGATTCAAACTGATTTGTCTCTACATCAGCATTTAGATCTTTTAATTGTGAAATATTTTGTTAATTTTTAAGCATTTAGCTACTTTTTTAGTACTTTTTCAAGAGGAGCTTGACTGTATAAACCAAACATGAAATTAAATTTGACTCCATTCACTTTATTAGTTCACGTTTGGAACTCATTTCCAGTATTTTCACGATCCAATCAATTCCCAATGAGTACTTTTTTATTGAAAATATCCTATTTCACTCAGAAATGCATCTGATTACGTGTTTCAGGTTGAGAATGGCAATTCGCAAGTTGACTTTGCTTTCAATTCTGAAGTATTTTATAAGCTACCATTTCAAAATAGGACTTGATATGCACATTTTATTCATAGTCAACATTGAGCATGTCATTTTATTGTTAATTATTGCAAGTCATGCTATCATATAACATGTAAACTCAGTCCTTTCTTGGCTCCAATCAATCTATCAGGTCAGGATATGCTGCATTTCACAACTATCAGCTTTGGCAATAAAACTGGATCAGCTGTCATTAGCAATGTTTCCATCTATATATTTTCATGCACATTTTGAGAAAAAAAATGGTGGATGGAAATGCTAAGATGTGCATAAATTCGGTAACACTTTAGTATGGGAAACAATTCTCAATTTTAATAACTAGTTGCTTAGTAGCTTGCATATTGGCTGTTTATTAGTACTTAAAGCACATATTAATGCTTTATTCTGCATGACCTTATTCTACATCCCATAATCCTACTCAATACATGAATTTAACAACTACCTTAACTATTAATAAGCAGTAAATTAGGAGCTTATCGAGGCAAAAGTGACGTGATGGAAACGCTGCTTTATTTCACAAATGTTTTCTGTGATATTCCAATTTTGCACATAATAGTCAAACTCTCAGCTTCGAATGCAAACATAGTTTTGATGTCCAATTTCTCTAAATCACTGATGTCCAGCCTGTTATTATGAGATCGAATATCATATGCAGAAATAAAACTACTTGTATGATGTTTGTTTTTTTGACAGACTGAAAAACAAGCCGAGCTGCAGACAAGAATCCTAATGATTTTCTAGTGCACTTACAGAAAAGCACATTAGTGCAGTTGAGGAAGTGTCTCCGTTTTCTATAATGAAACCACAAATTGAAGTCACAATTTGAGAATATTTTCCTTGTGGTCCAGACCTGCTTTTCCAACCCTTTACAGTATCATAATAATCAGACCCATATGATCGCAAGAACCTGCCATGTTGATGTAATTTTTTTAATTATTATTTTAGTTTTACAAACTAGACTCCTCGAAACGTCAAAGATATTTCGAAGATCTTCTGAAGTCAAATTCAAACATATTTACATCATCTATGAAAGAGCAGAACAATATGTTTGCAGTCAACATCTGACTGTTGAATGTTATTGCCATGTTTAGTAAATGCAGGGCCAAGCATGCGGTAAATTTAGCTTTGTTTAATGTTCAGAGCCTTTGATGTGTTTCATGCAGAGCTGCATCGCCTCCGAACATGAAGTCAATCGCGTGAGGATCCTGACTGATCTCCATTGTTTCCCATTATTAATTGCCGTTTTGTTGCAGTGTTGTTCTGGGGCTGTAGTTTTAATTATCTGCTTTACATATAAATGACCTTGCAATAAAGTGACTAATTGAGTTTTTTTGACATTTGAGTAACCATATGTCTTTTCATGTGGCGTCGGGAGCTTCAGAAACACGCTGGAAAATGACTAGGCTTTGCGATACTATAAACCAACCACTTGAAGAGAAGTTTGTAATGTGAGGAATGTAAACTATTTTAACAATGTTTATAAATGCATAATGTTGTAAAATGGATGTCATTGGGTTTGTAAGAGATTTGCCATTACTGGAATCGCCTTGGGGTGAAATATCGGTTTAAAAGTGCAGTCTATCATCATCAGGCTTTGGCAATAAAAGCTTGTGATGGGAATTCATTGGGAGTTCTGTTTCCTTTTAGTGAATTGGTTCATTCGAACAGTTTGACTGAATCAAATTATTAAAAAAATGATTCACAGGTTCATTCAGTTTTTTAAAAATGTCACATTGCATAAAAACACTTTCTTACCTCTCTGATATGTAGCATTGGGAATTCTGTTTTAATGAATTGGTTCATTCGAACAGTTTAACTGAATCAAATGATTCAAAAAAAGGATTCACAGGTTCATTTGATCTTTTGGTAACACTTTACTTGAAGGGGTGTGCATAAGACTGACATGACACCTTCATAATCTTGACATGACACGTGTCATGAATATGAAGGAGGTTTTATGCATGTTTATGACAACTGTCATTAAATGTCATTCGCTCAATTATGTCATTTTTAATGCAAAGATGACATTGTTTGAGATGTCTGTTACGACAACTTGACATAAACCAACACATCATAACCTGTCAGTGTCTTTGTCATGACAACTTGACATTAGCAAAACATCATAACCTGTCATAAACATGACATAACAGATTAATTATCAAACTTAAAAAACTACTTAGCTTTATGGGTTAACATTACATTACATTATTTTGGTAACACTTCAGTATAGGGAACACATATATAAACGATTAACTATGACTTTTCCCTCAATAAACTCTTAATTTACTGCTTATTATAGTTAATTGTTAGGTTTAGGTATTGGGTAGGATTAAGAATGTAGAATAAGATCATGCAGAATAAGGCATTAATATCTGCTTTATAAGTACTAATAAATAGCCAATATTTTAGCCATATGAATGCTAATAGTAATAAGCAACTAGTTAAAAGACCCTAAAATAAAGTGTTACCATTATTTTATAACAGTGTCATCTTTTTTAAGAAATTTGAAATTGTCTATTATCTGACCTTCTGTTGGAGGAAACTTAAAAAAACGAAAAAACAAAAACAAAAAAAACATGAAATGAAAAATAGTCATGACGCTGTTATAAAATTATTTGTCAGAGTTTTGTCACTTAATGACATTTTAATGACAAGTTCAATTTGTACCACTGTACTTGAGCTCAAGATACATATTCATGACACTATTATAATGGCCTCATGTCAAAACCAACCACATGACAGTTTAATGCAATGTTAACCAATAAAGCTAAATAATGTCAAGTTGTCATGACAAAGACACTGACAGGTTATGATGTGTTGGTTTATGTCAAGTTGTCATAACTCGGACATCTCAAACAATGTCATCTTTGCATTAAAAATGACATAACTGAGCGAATGACACTTAATGACAGTTGTCATAAACATTCATAAAACCTCCTTCATATTCATGACATGTGTCATGTCATGATTATGAAGGTGTCATGTCAGTCTTATGCACACCCCTTCAAGTAAAGTGTTACCGATCTTTTTTAATGTCACATTGTATAAAAACAGTTTCTTAAACTGTCCTCTCTCATATATAGCATTGGGAATTCTGTTTCCTTTTAGTGAATTGGTTCATTCGAACAGTTTGACTGAATCAAATGATTAAAAAAATGATTCACAGGTTCATTCAGTTTTTTAAAAATGTCACATTGCATAAAAAACTATTTCTTAAACTGTCCTCTCACTTATGTAGCATTGCGGATTCAAACAGTTTATCTGAATCAAGTGATTCAAATAATGATTCACAGGTTCATTTGATCTTTTTTAATGTCACATTGCATAAAAAAACACTGTCTTAACCCTTTGATATGTAGCATTGGGAATTCTATTTTAGTGAATTGGTTCATTCGAACAGTTTAACTGAATCAAATGATTAAAAAAAAGGCTTCACAGGTTCATTACATTTTTTTGATCACATTGCATAAAAACTGTCCTCTCTCATATGTAGCATTGGGAAATCAAACAGTTTATCTGAATCAAATGATTCAAATAAAGATTCACAGGTTCATTTGATCTTTTTTAATGTCATACTGCATAAAAACACTGCCATAAATCTCTGATATGTAGCATTGGAAATTCTATTTTAATGAATTGGTTCATTCGAACAGTTTGACTGAATCAAATGATTAAAAAAATGATTCACAGGTTCATTCAGTTTTTTAAAAATTTCACATTGCATAAAAACAATTTCTTAAACTGTCTTCTCACTTATGTAGCATTGCGAATTCAAACAGTTTATCTGAATCAAGTGATTCAAATAATGATTCACAGGTTCATTTGATCTTTTTTAATGTCATACTGCATAAAAACACTGTCTTAACCCTCTGATATGTAGCATTGGGAATTCTATTTTAATGAATTGGTTCATTCGAACAGTTTAACTGAATCAAATGATTCAAAAAAAGGATTCACAGGTTCATTAGATTTTTAAAAATGTCACATTACATAAAAAACACTTTCTTAACCCTCTGATGTAAGCATTGGGAATTCTGTTTTAGTGAATTGGTTCATTCGAACAGTTTGACTGAATCAAATAATTAAAAAAATGATTCACAGGTTCATTCAGTTTTTAAAAAATTTCACATTGCATAAAAACTATTTCTTAAACTGTCTTCTCACTTATGTAGCATTGGGAATTCAAGCAGTTTATCTGAATCAAGTGATTCAAATAATGATTCACAGGTTCATTTGATCTTTTTTAATGTCACATTGCATAAAAACACTTTCTTACCTCTCATATGTAGCATTGGGAATTCTGTTTTAGTGAATTGGTTCATTCGAACACTTTAACTGAATCAAATGATTAAAAAAAAAGGCTTCACAGGTTCATTAGATTTTTTTCATCACATTGCATAAAAAACAATTTCTTAAACTGTCCTCTCTCATATGTAGCATTGGGAATTATACAGTTTATCTGAATCAAATGATTCAAATAAAGATTCATTGGTTCATTTGATCTTTTTTAATGTCACATTGTATAAAAACAGTTTCTTAACTGTCCTCTCTCATATATAGCATTGTGAATTCTGTTTCCTTTTAGTGAATTGCTTCATACAAACAGTTTAACTGAATCAAATTGCATAAAAACACTTTATTAAACTGTCCTCTCACATTATGTAACGTTCTGAAATCAAACAGTTTTTCTGAATCAAATGATTCAAATAAAGATTCACAGGTTTATTTGATCTTTTTTAATGTCATATTGCATAAAAACACTGTCTTAACTCTCTGATATGTAGCATTGGGAATTCTGTTTCCTTTTAGTGAATTGGTTCAGTTGAACATAATCAAATGATTCACAAGTTGATTTGATTCTTTTGTCATGTTGCATACAAAAACACTTTCTTCAATTGTCCTCTCTCATATGTAGCAATGTGAATTCAAATCAAATGATTCAAATAAAGATTCACAGGTTCATTTGATCTTTTTTAATGTCATATTGCATAAAAACACTGTCTGAATTGGTTCATTTGAACATAATCAAATGATTCAAAAAATGATTCACAGGTTCATTAGATTTTTTGTCACATTGCATAAAAAACACTTTCTTAAACTGTCCTCTCATATATGTAACATTATGAATTCAAACATTTTATCTGAATCAAATGATTCCAAAAAATGATTCACAGGTTCATTTGATTCTTTTAAATGTCACATTGCTTAAAAAACACTTTCTTAACTTTCTGATATGTAGCATTGGGAATTCTGTTTCCTTTTAGTGAATTGGTTCATCTGAACATAATCAAATGATTCAAAAAATGATTCACAGGTTCATTCGATTTTTTTGTCACATTGCATAAAAACACTTTCTTAAACTGTGCTCTCACATTATGTAACGTTCTAAAATCAAACACTTTTTCTGAATCAAATGATTCAAATAAAGATTCACAGGTTCATTTGATCTTTTTTAATGTCATATTGCATAAAAACACTGTCTGAATTGGTTCATTTGAACATAATCAAATGATTCAAAAAATGATTCACAGGTTCATTAGATTTTTTGTCACATTGCATAAAAAACACTTTCTTAAACTGTCCTCTCATATGTGTAACATTACAAATTCAAACATTTTATCTGAATCAAATGATTCAGAAAAATGATTCACAGGTTCATTTGATTCTTTTAAATGTCACATTGCATAAAAAACACTTTCTTAACTTTCTGATATGTAGCATTTGGAATTTCCTTTTAGTGAATTGGTTCATTTGAACATAATCAAATGATTCAAAAAATAATTCACAAGTTGATTTGATTCTTTTGTCATGTTGCATACAAAAACACTTCCTTCAATTGTCCTCTCTCATATGTAGCAATGTGAATTCGAATCAAATGATTCCAAATAATGATTCACAGGTTAAATTGATTCATCCCTGTGCAGAATTCCCTCCTCTTTTACGTTTTCTTTTTTGTAGTAAAATATGACAAGTTTTTTCATGTCTATTTCTTTGATTTATTTGTCCTGGCACTTCCATCAGTGTACAGAAAACACATTCAGGATGGCTGTACTGGATCCAAACTGCGGATGAGCTGGGAAGCCTCCTGAGATATACTGATGGAAGATACAGTAGTCATGCCAGCCTTTCAGATGAGAAGCGCATTTCATATTCAAGGGTGTCTAGCCACACTGTACTGAAGCGTCTCGAAATCCCCATATAATGACACACACTTTCCTCTGCACTACTTGACAGTGAGTGCAACACAACTTTTTTTTAAGTTGTTATCACAACACATGCCATCTAAAAACACCTCTGCTGCATCTTACTTTGCTTTCGGGGAATGCACACTGGCTTTTTATTTATTATTATTATTTGTATTATTTATTCATGCCTCTGTTTATTTATTTATAAATGGCAGGCTGAGTGTAGACTACACTGTTTTCTGTTTTACTCGCGTCCCAAAAGCCGTGTTAATGCCATGCTGGTTGTGGATCTGTATTTCAAATGAATAACACCAGCACTCAGAGCTTTATGGTACTTGTGTGGACCTCCTCAGCACCAGTGCAGCCATGTGTGTGTGTGTACAGTATTAGAAATCTGTATTGGGGAGTATCTAACTTAAAGTAGCAATGCTACCTTTCTTAAAGTCTGTTATGCTTTTTTGGACATTACCTTTCATGCAGATTCTGAATGTAAAAGGTATGCAAAATTTCAAA
Organism: Megalobrama amblycephala; assembly: GCF_018812025.1. NCBI lineage: Eukaryota > Metazoa > Chordata > Actinopteri > Cypriniformes > Xenocyprididae > Megalobrama > Megalobrama amblycephala. The sequence continues at coordinate 14,664,055 of NC_063052.1, read as the reverse complement.
GATCAAAGTGCAGATAAATGGAGTTAAAGTGATTCAGAACTGCATGAAACGGTGATGCTGCAAATTTGAGAAAATTTAAGTGTTTTTTGACTTTGTATGCATGTAAACCTATTGTAGGAGACGTAAAAACAACCTTTAAAATAACATAATAGGGCACTTTCGGTCTGGAAAGACTATCTTACATTGCTATGGTTAAGCAGGAAGCTCTGGGAACCAGAGAAAGAAATTGTAAGAAATTGTAAACAATGTAGGGAACTTTTTGTTTTATTTGTATTTTATTTGATATTATTGATGCAAGTTGAGTGTGTGTGTGTGTGTGTTTGGGTATCTGTGTATTTTTGTAATGTTTCTGTAGCCAAACTGTTGTATTGTTACATCACAAAAGAAGAAAATTACAAAAAACCTATGGTGGGAAAAAATAGGGGCACTTTTTTTATAGTTATTGAAATTATGGCATTTCTTTTCCTATTAGTTGTATTTGGTGTAAAACAATACGTGTTATTTTATTTTTAGGGGATCAAGCGCTGAAACCCTATTGTTATTGTTCAATTTTCCAAGGATCCTTTGCATTTTTCAAACAATTGTGTATTGCTCAATTTTTTTGCACACGGCCATGAAATTCATACCACATGGTGCTTTGCCTCTATCCAATCGTTCATAAATATTGGAGATTATCAAAAAACCACTTTGGCAAACTAGTCCTAGGTTTTTGGCTCAACCTTGATAACTGTTAAAAAGCTTTAAAAATATATTTTTTCCTATGGTAAATTGCCTGTATTGGCTGTAAATTGTTCAATTTTCCAAGGATCAGCATTCTCCACTAAAAGTGATCGGGCAGGCCAAACCGTAAGTTGTAGAGACATGAAACTTTGAGGGATAGTAGTACTCACACCATCTACAACATCAGCAAGGAGAGGCCTGTGAGAAATTCGAAAGAAATTGGCCACCAGGGGGCGCCTTCACATTTTTCACGTGTGCAAACGTTCATGTATTGCGCAATTTTTCGCACACAAAATTCATACTATATGATAGAACTCATTCCGAGCAGCTTTGCCGCTAGGACCACTTCTGTCCATCGAATCGTTCGTTAAATATCGAGATTATTTCAAAAACCAACTTTGGCGAACTATTCCTAGGTTTTTGGCTCAACCTTGGTATCAAAATAAGCTTTAAAAAACATATATTTCACAATAATAATAAAAAAAAAAAAATAATATATATATATATATATATATATATATATCTTTTTATGTAAGTGAGTTTTTGAAACATTCACTCAGGAAAAGAATCGTGTATTTGTCTTTATGAGCAAGTCATTGAATCATTCAGTCAAATGATTTGTTCAAAACACTAATTCATTCAGGAATGAAACAATTTTTTGCTTAAAGGCCTTAAAATGCTTGAATTCCGTTCATTGCTGCGTGCAGCTATATTTTATTTTATTTTTTGTTTGTTTTGTTTATATTTTGAATTAGCTTTTATGTTATATTTCTAGTTTTCGTGTTAATTTTAGTTTAATTTACAATAATTTTGTTATCTGCTTTTGTCGTTTTATTATTATTATTATTATTATGATTTTTTTTAAATATTGCTTTTTGTGTGTCATTCATTTTTATTTCAGTTTTAGTTTTTATTTATTTCAAGTTAATAATTTTAGTGCATTAACTTAAACTCCTTTTGGCTAATATTTATATATTTTTCCAGCTTTTTTTCCCCAATTAACAGAAACGTTTTATAAGTTTTAGTTTTAATAATTAATTTTAAGTTTAAATTCTTTGCTGAATAGAACATTCAAAAGAACAGCGTTTATTTAAATTGGTGTTTTTGTTACATTATAAATATCACCTTTGATCAGTTTAATGCATCCTTGCATCTTACTGATTTTTCTCCTTAAATAGCTTCAGTAGCTACCTTCTTTCCTCAAAAGAGTAGCTTGACTTTTGTTGAATTATGAGAAGCTTGTCGCTTGGCATGGTACAATTTCAAAGTAGCTTTCCAAACACTGCCAAAGGCCCTTTGTTGGTCCCTGCGTAGACCTGTCGGTCGGATAAAAGGGATAGAAAAAGAAAGGGAAAGACAAAAGGAGAAATGTTATGTTCCTGTTTGCAGGGCTATGCCTTCATTTGTCCAAACATCTCAACATGGTGTCCTCTTTTCAGCTCACTGGAGCCGAGTGATGTGAATTTTATTTATCATACGAGTGGGCACTCTGCTTCCATCCATCTGCCTCATGCTCTGGAAAAGGCAGCCAAACATAAAGAAAAAAAACAGAACAAAATTAAAGACCTCTTCTACCAGAATACTCATTTGTGCCGGCTCATCTGCATCAGCTTTGGCTTCTTGCAGGCTACTCAGCTGGGTTTACAACAGAGTGGGAGGCGGGAGCGGCATTTAACGGACTGCGCTGTTCAGATCAGATCCATCAGACAGCAGAGGTGAAGAGAGGAGAACAGCATGCTGGTGAAATGTGTCTCAAAACTGCTTTTACAGGGACTTTCTCCTCAAGAGCATCTGGCATTTGCATGTGCAAGAGCAGCGGCCCATGACCCGACCTGCTCCGAGCGATAATGAAGCACATCGTTGAGTTGTATTATCATCAAAGAGCGCCTTGTGTTGATTGCGATTAGGATGACAATGAGCGTCATCTGTATTGCCATGCTCTGTAATCACTCGCAGCGGTCGCCAGAGCTCTCCGCTATGATGTGCCCTCTCTGTTTATAGTAATGAGTTCATCTTAACACGAACAGACATGGCTAATTATTAATGCTGCAAGCGAAGATTAACATAATCTTGGATTGATATAAAAGAACTGATCTGTTTCCAAATTAGAGTTATGGTTGTGCTGAGAATAATTTTACATTAATATGCCTGTAGGTGGCGACAAAAGACTATCTTTATGGGTGAGTCATTGAATCATTCAGTTAAATATTGAATTATTCAGCCAAATGATTTGTTTAAAGGTGCCATAGAACGCTTTTCACGAGATGTAATATAAGTCTAAGGTGTCCCCTAAATGTGTCTGTGAAGTTTCAGCTTAAAATATCCCATATATATTTTTTTTAATTCAGTTTTTTAACTGCCTATTTTGGGGCATAATTATAAATGCGCCAATTCAGCGCGCATCCCCTTTAAATGCTCGTGCTCCCCTTTTGCAAAAATCAAATTTACATAAGAAGGAGGAATCAATGGTGTTTGAGACTCACTGTATGTCATCTCCATGTACAGAACTCTAATTATTTAACTATGCCGAAGTAAATTCAATTTTCAATTCTAGGGCACCTTTAAAACACTGAAACAAGTGACCATCTTTGTAAGTGAATCATTTACTCAAACGATTTATATAGGAATTAATCCTGTAGTTGTCTTTATGAGTGATTTCTTTGAATCAGTCAGTCAAATGATTTGTTCAAAACACTGATTCATTCAGGAATGAAACAAATGACTGTCATTGTAAATGAGTTTTTAATCATTTGCACAGTAATTGTATTTTTGAACAATTCAGTCATTGAATCATTCAGTCAAATATTGAATCATTTGGTCAAATTATTTGTTTAAAACACTGATTCATTCAGGAAAAAAATCATGTATTTGTATTTATGAGCGATTCATTGAATCATTCAGTCAAATGATTTGTTCAAAACACTGATTCATTCAGGAATGAAACAAGTGACTGTCTTTGTAAATGAGTTTTTAATCAATCACACAGTAACTGTCTTTTTAAGCAAGTCATTCAGTCATTGAATCATTCAGTCGAATGATTTGTTTAAAACACTGATTCATTCAGGAATGAAACAAGTGGTCGTCTTTCTGAATGAGTTTTTGAATCATTCACTCAAACAATTCTTTAAAAAACATTGATTCATTGAAGGACTACTTAAGTAGTTGTCATTATGAGCAAGTCATTGAATCATTCAGTCTGATTCATGATTTGTTCAAAACACTGATTCATTCAGGAATTAAACAAGTGACTGTCATTGTAAATGAGTTTTTAATCAATCACACAGTAATTGTCTTTTTGAGCAAGTCATTCAGTCATTGAATCATTCAGTCAAATGATTTGTTTAAAACACTGATTCATTCAGGATAAAAATCATGTATTTGTCTTTATGAGTGATTCATTGAATCATTCAGTCAAATGATTTGTTCAAAACACTGATTCATTCAGGAATGAAACAAGTGACTGTCTTTGTAAGTGAGTTTTTGAAACATTCACTCAAATGATTTGTTAAAAACATTGATTCATTCAGGAAAAAAAAAGTCATGTATTTGTCTTTATGAGCAAGTCATTGAATCATTCAGTCAAATGATTTGTTCAAAAGACTAATTCATTCAGGAATGAAACAAGTGACTGTCTCTTGTAAATGAGTTTTTAATCATTCACACAGTAATTGTCTTTCTGAGGAAGTCATTCAGTCATTGAATCATTCAGTCGAATGATTTGTTTAAAACACTGATTCATTCAGGAATGAAACAAGTGGTCATCTTTCTGAATGAGTTTTTGAATCATTCACTCAAACAATTCTTTAAAAAAACATTGATTCATTTAAGGACTACTTAAGTAGTTGTCATTATGAGCAAGTCATTGAATCATTCAGTCTGATTCATGATTTGTTCAAAACACTAATTCATTCAGGAATGAAACAAGTGACTGTCATTGTAAATGAGTTTTTAATCATTTGCACACAGTAATTGTCTTTTTAAGCAAGTCATTCAGTCATTGAATCATTCAGTCGAATGATTTGTTTAAAACACTGATTCATTCAGGAATGAAACAAGTGGTCATCTTTCTGAATGAGTTTTTGAATCATTCACTCAAACAATGATTCATTTAAGGACTACTTAAGTAGTTGTCATTATGAGCAAGTCATTGAATCATTCAGTCTGATTCATGATTTGTTCAAAACACTAATTCATTCAGGAATGAAACAAGTGACTGTCATTGTAAATGAGTTTTTAATCATTTGCACAGTAATTGTCTTTTTAAGCAAATCATTCAGTCATTGAATCATTCAGTCAAATGATTTGTTCAAAACACTAATTCATTCAGGAATGAAACAAGTAACTGTCTTTGTAAATGAGTTTTTAATCATTCACACAGTAATTGTATTTTTGAACAATTCAGTCATTGAATCATTCAGTCAAATATTGAATCATTTGGTCAAATGATTTGTTTAAAACACTGATTCATTCAGGAAAAAAATCATGTATTTGTCTTTATGAGCGATTCATTGAATCATTCAGTCAAATGATTTGTTCAAAACACTGATTCATTCAGGAATGAAACAAGAAACAAGTGACTGTAAGTGAACAAGTAATTTCATTGAATCATTTGTAAATGATTTGTTTAAAACATTCATTCAGTTTTTATTCATTTCATTCAGCATGAATGAAATTTTGTTCAAAACACTGATTCATTCAGGAAAAAAATCATGTATTTGTCTTTATGAGCGATTCATTGAATCATTCAGTCAAATGATTTGTTCAAAACACTGATTCATTCAGGAAAAAAATCATGTATTTGTCTTTAGAGCGATCATTGAATTATTCAGTCAAATGATTTGTTCAAAACACTGATTCATTCAGGAATGAAACAAGTGACTGTCTTTGTAAATGAGTTTTTATTCATTTGCACAGTAATTTTATTTTTGAACAAGTAATTCAGTCATTGAATCATTCAGTCAAATATTGAATCATTCAGTAAAATGATTTGTTTAAAACACTGATTCATTCAGTAATGAAACAAGAGTCCATCTTTGTAAGTGAGTTTTTGAAACATTCACTCAAATGATTTGTTAAAAACATTGATTCATTCAGGAAAAGAATCGTGTATTTGTCTTTATGAGCAAGTCATTGAATCATTCAGTCAAATGATTTGTTCAAATCACTAATTCATTCAGGAATTAAACAAGTAACTGTCTTTGTAAATGAGTTTTTAATCATTCACACAGTAATTGTATTTTTGAACAATGCAGTCATTGAATCATTCAGTCAAATATTGAATCATTTGGTCAAATTATTTGTTTAAAACACTGATTCATTCAGGAAAAAAAATCATGTATTTGTCTTTATGAGCGATTAATTGAATCATTCAGTCAAATGATTTGTTCAAAACACTGATTAATTCAGGAATGAAACAAGTGACAGTCATTGTAAATGAGTTTTTAATCATTTGCACAGTAATTGCATTTTTGAACAATGCAGTCATTGAATCATTCAGTCAAATATTGAATCATTTGGTCAAATTATTTGTTTAAAACACTGATTCATTCAGTAATGAAACAAGTGACCATCTTTGTAAGTGAGTTTTTGAATCATTCACTCAAACAATTCTTTAAAAAACATTGATTCATTGAAGGACTACTTAAGTAGTTGTCATTATGAGCAAGTCATTGAATCATTCACACAGTAATTGTCTTTCTGAGGAAGTCATTCAGTCATTGAATCATTCAGTCAAATGATTTGTTCAAAACACTGATTCATTCAGGAATGAAACAAGTGACTGTCAATGTAAATGAATTTTTAATCATTTGCACAGTAATTGTATTTTTGAACAATTTAGTCATTGAATCATTCAGTCAAATATTGAATCATTCAGTAAAAGAATCGTGTATTTGTCTTTATGAGCGAATTCATTGAATCATTCAGTCAAATGATTTGTTCAAAACATTGATTCAATCAGGAAAAAAATCATGTATTTGTCTTTATGAGCGATTCATTGAATCATTCAGTCAAATGATTTGTTCAAAACATTGATTCATTCAGGAAAAAAATCATGTATTTGTCTTTATGAGCAAGTCATTGAATCATTCAGTCAAATGATTTGTTCAAAACACTAATTCATTCAGGAATGAAACAAGTGACTGTCATTGTAAATGAGTTTTTAATCATTCACACAGTAATTGTCTTTCTGAGGAAGTCATTGAATCATTCAGTCGAATGATTTGTTTAAAACCCTGATTCATTCAGGAAGGGAAATGAGTGATTGACTTTATGAGCAAGTCTTTGAGTCATTCAACTCTGTGTGAATATATCACACTCTTGTTCACATGATATTGCTGGTGTACTCTATCATATCGCTTGCCATGGTTTTGCTTTTTGAAAATGTTCACGAACCCCCTGGCAATTTGAGACCAACCCTCGGGAGGTTCCCAGTCCCCAGTTTGAGAAACGCTGTGTTAGGAAATCATCAGAACGCTTTCCATAAACTTAATTCAATGCTCTCAGCTGCTTTTGTTACTTTGGTGGGTACTTGGAAATCATGCATAGATATCACACTGTCCAAACCATGAAACACAGACATAACCGTGATAAATGGCCTCCTAAAACAGTTCTGACGCAGTCGAGAAAGTCCCAAACCGTCTGTGCCATACAGGCAGAAGTGAGAGCCAGCTTATTGTATTAGTATGATGTTTTTTCCTCTGAATTCCATTATGGGTGTATGTGTTTTTTTCCTCTGCCCACACCATGTAATGTTTTCCTGTGAAAAGTGTTTCATAAATGATTTGCCCAGACTTCATGTGTCATTTGAGATGCTCTGACAAAAACTTTGAGTGCAAGAGGAAAAAAACCCTGTTATCTTCAAACGGCAAACTCTCTTCCTCAGGGATTCGCAGACTTCATCAGTGGCGCCTTATTGTTCAGTTTCCATTCTCTTGGTTTTGAAGCTACAATAAAGGCCTATGTCTGATACTGTGTGATGTGGTTTCGTCCGAGAGAAAAACAATCCTTTATTTTTAAAGAAAATCCCATATTCCCAAATGAATTGATAATTACAAACAGGATCGTTGAGATCTCTGGCTAATGCGGGGACTGAAAATATGGTCTCTCTGTTGGACGACATGTTTTATGAGGTTGGAGAGTGAAAATAATTAGAAATTCTTATGATGGTTCTGAAAAGACAGGGTGATAAAAGACATACGACCCACAGCTTGCGAGCTGACAGTCAGGCATGTCTTTTCGCTTTGCGTTCGTTTCGCTTTGAGGCATGAGTGTCAGCGGGACTTTGAGAGCGACGAGCAGAGCTAGCGTGCGAGAAGAGCGTGTGGGTCAGGGTTTATGAGGAAGCACATTCACTAATAGGGATTACGCTGTCAGTTTAGCTGCTGATGATTCAGTGTGTGCAAATATAGGTCAGGAAGCCACCTTTAAATATGCCTCTTGTTGTATTGTGCAGTAGCAGAGCACGATGAAGACGAAGGAGGCGACAGGAACAGTCTTTATTAAACTTTACAAACTCAGGACAAACACTAGAATAAACTCAGGAACAATAACGATATCCGAACATTAACGAGAACCGACCAGGAGTAACGGAAACACGAGGCTTAAAGGGTCAGTAGACCCAAAAATGAAAATTCAGTCATTAATTACTCACCCTCATGGCCTTCGTTCATCTTCAGAACACAAATTAAGATATTTTTGATGAAATCCGAGAGGTATATGACACTTTCCAAGGTCCAGAAAGGTACTAAAGACATCGTTAAAACAGTCATGTGACTGCAGTGCTTCAACCTTAATGTTATGAAGAGACGAGAATACTTTTTGTGCGCAAAAACGAAATAAAAATAATGACTATATTCAACAATCTCTGTTCTTATGCAGGTGACGCACAGTGAAGGCTTCCGTGTTTACGTCAGAATGCCGGCTCAGTATTGGCCAAAGCTGATCATGTGATCAGCACGACGCATGCATGTGATGCTGATGCAGGAGCCGGCCAATAATGAGTCGGCGTTCTGACGTAGAAGCGCTGGACGTAAACAACGTAAGAGAATGACACAGAAGAGAAGAGATTGTTGAATAAAGTCGTTATTTTTCTTTTGTTTTTGTGCACAAAAAGTATTCTCGTCTCTTCATAACATTAAGTTTGAAGCACTGCAGTCACATGACTGTTTTAACGATGTCTTTAGTACCTTTCTGGACCTTGAAAGTGACCTTGAAAGTGTCATATACTTATCGGATTTCATCAAAAATATCTTAATTTGTGTTCTGAAGATGAATGAAGGTCTTATGGGTGTGGAACGACATGAGGTGTAATAAATGACAGAATTTTCATTTTTGGGTGAAATGAAATGCAGGTGAAACTAATCAGTAACCAAAGAGATAGAGAACGAAAACAAGAACACAGGAATAATTAAACACAACATAATCATGACAGTTTGTATGTACACTCACTCTAAAAAATAATGTGTTGGCTATAGTGTGCATTTTTTTTTTTTTTTTTGAGTTATGACATCTTTGAGTGAAATTATGTTCAAACGACAAGCTACATAGAGGAACTTAATAATTTGTAGCATAAACACACATTTTTAAGTTAATTACTCAAAAAACTAGCCCTGAAACCAATTAATCTGATCTATTTCAGTTCAAAATCAACAGCTATCATAGCACACGCTAACATAACTTATGTAATGAACAAGTAAGATAATTTTGTCATTAGCACAGTCATTGCAATAGTGTTTACCTTCATGTATTTACTCTTCAGATCAATGATAAACACAAAAACTTCAACATTACAGAAACTCTTAAATGTCAAACATAACAGCATTAAACACTAAACATCTCTCTTCAGTAAAGCCAATTAATGCAGAAATTTGAGTTTAAATTACAGATGATATTAAGTTGATGTAATGATCAACATTATTATGTCAGTAAAATAATGTTTGCAACTTAAAAGGTTTAATTTTGTGTGTGAGAGAGAAAAGTGTTTTTATAATAATGCTTTTTGCAATAACACTGCCTACTCATTTGTCTTTGACGAGGCTAATATCATTGTTAAATTTGTTTGCACCCCAAATAAACACAATTCACAATTTTTGCATAATTTGACAATGATTGATTGAAGTGACGCTGTAAAATATTCTGTGATATTTATCATGGTTTTCTTTTTCTTCACACATCATGCCTCATATTTCATCTCAAACAGGCTCTTCACTGACACTGTTGTCTCTTTAGTAAAGTAAATATGCAAATTTGTTGGTTGTTGGTTTAAAAAAAGAAAATTCTGTAACACTTTACAATAAAGTTCATTTGTTAACATTAGTTAATGTATTAACTAACATGAACTAACAATGAGCATTACATTTGTTACAGTATTTTGTTAATGTTAGTTCATAGTGCATTAACTAATGTTAACAAATACAACTTGATTTTAATAATGTATTAGGAAATGTTGAAATTAACATGATCTAAAATAAATAAATGCTGTCGAAGTTTTGTTCTTTAACTAATGAAACTTTGTTGCAAACTGTTACTGATTTTTCAAAGTTGTAAATAAAACAAAGAGTATTGGAGTACATTTCACAAGTATACTATTTATTTCTACTTAAATTTTATGTCTAATTAAATATGTTAGTTGCTGGTTATTTGTAATAACGAAATTCTACACCATATTCTTTTCAATGTATTGTAAATAATGGTACAGTCATATTTTGTGTAAAAAACAGCTAAATTATTTTCAAGCAATAAATATTGAAATTATTTCATTCTTTTATATTTTAATAGTTTTAAAAATTTATATTTTTATGAAATGTTTTACTTTATCACATAAAATAAAAATATTTTAATATTTTTAAATGGTCTTTACAACAAGAGAAAAGTTTTACAACACATTTTAATTAAAATCCTCTTCTTATGGACAAAATATGATGGAGTATTTTAAGTCTGTTTTGCTGCAATGTGAAAAAAACCCTGCAAAACGCGCCGGCGCGTTACCGACTCCAGAGAGGTAATGTCTTATTATGCCGCTTTCATCGTCGCTCAGATCGTCTTCAGAATCAGTGAGCGCTTGTTCATAAGCATCCGGCTTGTCGAAGAAGTACTTCAAAACATTTTCGGTGTAACGGCCACGGTTCTTCATTGAATTTTGATATCAGCTAGAGCCGGCCAGAGCGCTGCATATAGAGCCACGCTTCCCAGTATGGAAATACACACAGACAATGACACGCCCCTACTGCGTGTGAATCTCCGAAAAACAAGCCGATTTCGACCTCAAAATGTACGCTTTTAAATATACCAATACGTATCTCAAACACGGAAAGGCTTCTTCATGTCTCAACTAACAGTGTCACCAATTTTGAAAAAAAATGTTCTTTCTCATTTTGTGAGAGTGTGCTGCCGACTGTGTCCCTGTGTGACGGGTCACATATGTTATTTGCTGTTATTTGTAATAACGAAATGTATTGTAAATAATGGTACAGTCATATTTTGTGTAAAAAACAGCTAAATTATTTTCAAGCAATAAATATTGTTATTTCATTCTTTTATATTTTAATAGTGAAATGTTTTACTTTATCACATAAAATAAAAATATTTTAATATTTTTAAATGGTCTTTACAACAAGAGAAAAGTTTTACAACACATTTTAATTAAAATCCACTTCTGGTACATAAACACCCATGTATAGAGTGTGTGTGTGTGTGTGTGTGTGTGTGAGAGTGTGTGTGTGTGAGCGTGTGTGTGTGTGAGCGTGTGTGTGTGTGTGTGCGTGGGTTTGTGTGTGCGTGCATGCGTGTGCATGCGTGTGCATGCGTGAGTGTGTGTGTATATGTGTGTGTGTGCGCACGTGCATGTGTCTGTATGAGTGTGAGTGTGTCTGTGTGTGTGTGGGTGGGTTTGTGTGTGCGTGCATGCATGTGCGTGAGTGTGTGTGTATATGTGTGTGTGTGTGCGCACACGTGTGTGTGTCTGTATGAGTGTGAGTGTGTCTGTATGTGTGTGTGAGTGGGTGTGTGTGTGCGAGTGTGTCAGTGAGTCTGTGAGTGTGGGTGCGTGTGTGTGTGTGGGTGGGTTTGTGTGTGCGTGTGTGTGTGCGTGAGTGTGTGTGTATATGTGTGTGTGTGCGCACGTGCGTGTGTCTGTATGAGTGTGAGTGTGTCTGTGTGTGTGTGGGTGGGTTTGTGTGTGCGTGCATGCATGTGCTCGAGTGTGTGTGTATATGTGTGTGTGTGAGAGTGTCTGTGTGTGTGTGCGTGGGTTTGTGTGCGCGTGCATGCGTGTGTGTGTGCGTGAGTGTGTGTGTATATGTGTGTGTGTGCGCACGTGCGTGTGTCTGTATGAGTGTGAGTGTGTCTGTGTGTGTGTGGGTGGGTTTTTGTGTGCGTGCATGCATGTGCTCGAGTGTGTGTGTATATGTGTGTGTGTGTGTGTGTGTGTCTGTATGAGTGTGAGTGTGTCTGTATGTGTGCGTGAGTGTGTGTGTGTGTGTGTGTGTGTGCGTTTCATAATACACTTATGTAGATATGGTCTGTCCAGCTCCGTACAGAAGTCAGTTAGTGTTTAATAGGATGGCCTGTCATCATGAATGAATCCGGTTCAGATGAGGTCTATGAAAACAATGCGTTTTCAAAACGTCAATAGACCAGGACTAATGAAATTTTAATGAGACTTCTAAAATGATATTTTAGCTATGCGGCATAGTTTCTGCTAGAACAGCAATACACAAGGAATGTCTTTTCCTCTGGGGATACATTCGGAGTTAGGAACCAGATATTGCCAAGAAATGCTTGGTTAGGGACCATTTGTAAAACTATAAAACTGGAAGTAGACTTTTTAAAACCCTTGAATAGATAGTCAGACCCATTGAGAGATAAAAAACATTTTAAATTCGCAAGAAAGTCTGAAATGCAATCTGTGTGAGTCAATTATATATGTATATGTTGGAACATATATTGCCGGATTTTCAATTGCATGCCCTTTTTACCAAATAGTGGTGCTATAAAAAATAGTTTCTACAGGGTGTGTTCGGTTCTCTTGGTTCTCTTGGTTCTTTTGGTCCGGTCCAAGCTTAAAGGCTTATAATTGAGTCAACAATCCATGTGCTCTACATTAAAAATTAAAAAGTGTACTAGTGACTTTAGTTTATTGCTAGTTCTTCATGTTGACATCAATACATGACTGTTTCTGGTATCTCCGCAGCACAGGCATGTCTGAGGTCAAAAATCCTCTTTAAAAGCGTAACAGACGCGTCTCCTTAGGGCCGTGCAACTGTGACATGTTCATTGACACGGCTTTGAGCATGAGCACTCCTCGTCGCTTGGACCTCACACACTTCACCGCTGACATTTAAAGGACAGCGCAAAGCTGCAAACAGAGCATCCATGTGTGTGACACATTGGCAAAACTACATCTTTTTGCAGAAAACGTACGGGAGGGGTTTACATGTTACGTGGAATGGCCAAACCGTCATTAAAGCATTTGTTCACAGTGTAGTTGAGTGTAAAGTCTGACTTGTCGTCTCTGGAGTGTAAAACAGGACGTTTGTCAAATGTCAGAGGATAGGGGAAGCCAGTAAAGCCCTGTGTGCCGTACCACGACCCGTCACTTTCACAGCACACAGTGTTGGGCAGCAGCGTCTCTAAACTGTAAATGTAACTAATAGGTAATTGTTTAACTATCTCTCAGTAGAGATGCAGATGTGGTTTGTTGATTATGTACAATATGTGTTGCCACTCGCTATAAAATTACATTTTGAGGACAATATTTCAGCAATTAAGTCTATTCAGCTGACAAAACTATTTTATTTGTATGCATATTTTGCAATTTTATTACTTGTTACTCTGTTTAAACAATTTAACCCCTTTGTCTTTAACAAATGCAAAGTCAAAGTCTCTTCTGCTCATCAATACTGCATGCATTTGATGAATTATACAGTAATATTGTAAAATATGATTGCAATTTAAAATACATTTTCAGCATCATTACTTCAGTCAGTCACAGGATTCTTTGATGAATAGAAAGTTCAGAAGAACAGCATTTATTTGAAATGGAAATCTTTATCATTATAAATGTCTTTACTGTCACTTTTGATCAATTTAAAGCATCCTTGCTCAATAAAAGTATTAATTTCTTAAAAAAAAAAAAAAAAATCTTACTGACCCCAGTTTTTTGAATGGTCATGTGAGAGCAATCGGCAATATAATTTTTCTGTTTCAATTTCTTCTAATAAACATGTACTGGATCAAATTACAACGGAATATATATTTAATATTTGTAGTTTATAAAATAAAGTAGAAATGTTAGAAATAGTGTACCTGATTATTTAATTGGATATATTTAATTATATTTAAATTATGTTTTTTATTTATAAATATAAATTATAATTTCATCACATTTGCCATGCCACAATTGCGGAAGAGGATTAGGGCCAAGCAATAATAAAAAAATAAAACCATCTCGAGATTAAAGTTGTTAAATTTTGAGAAAAATCTCGTTAAATTTCGAGAAAAAAGTCAAATTAAAATGTTGAGAATAAACTCGTTAAATTGCGAGAAAAAAATCGTTAAATTTCGAGAAAAAAGTCAAGATAAAATGTTGAGAATAAAGTCATTAAATTACGAGAAAAAAGTTGTTAAATTACGAGAGCAAATTCGTTAAATTACGAGAAAAATGTCGTTAAATTTTGAGAAAAAGTCGAGATAAAATGTTGAGAATAAAGTCATTAAATTACGAGAAAAAAGTCGTTAAATTACGAGAGCAAATTCGTTAAATTACGAGAAAAATGTCGTTAAATTTTGAGAAAAAGTCGAGATAAAATGTTGAGAATAAACTTATTAAATTATGAGAAAAAAGTTGTTAAATTAACAAATTTGTTAAATTATGAGAAAAATGTCATAATTTAACGAATTTGTTCTCATACTTTAACGTCTTTTTTCTCGTAATTTAATGAGTTTATTCTCAACATTTTATTTCGACTTTTTTCTCGAAATTTAACAACTTTAATCTCGAGATGGTTTTATTTTTTTATTATTGCTTGGCCCTAATCCTCTTCCGTACACAATAACTGGTTGATTTCGTTTACTTTGAAAAAATGACTGTTGTATGACAGGTAGGATTTATTTACGACATTATTATTATAGTTAACTGAAACTAAAAATAAAACCATAAAAATAAAATAAACATTAACTGAAATAATATAAAATATAAAGAAACTTATATTTATTAAGACTACATTTCTCATTTTCATTTAGTTTAGATGTACTAAAATAACTAAAACTAAAACTGAAATAAAAATTAATAAAAACTATATAGACATATTTACTTTACATAAAAGCTCTCGCCATCTTGGGAGCGCGTCACTCCCGGATAACCAAAAATGGGCAAAGAGGCGGGATGTGGGTGGAGCTAAAAGACAGCAGACAAAAAGACCAAAAACTTCCTCACGAAAAAACCTTGAATACTCTCTAACACTTGACGGGTGCTCCATTAAACCTTCGTCCTCAGTTAGGAACCTGGGTGTGCTCTTCGATACCAATCTTTCATTTGAAAGTCATGTTTCTAGTATCTGTAAAACCGCCTTCTTCCATCTAAAAAAATATATCTAAATTACGACATATGCTCTCAATGACAAATGCGGAACAGTTGGTTCATGCATTCATGACCTCAAGACTAGATTATTGTAACGCTCTACTGGGTGGTTGTTCTGCTCGGCTTTTAAACAGACTACAGTTGGTCCAAAATGCGGCAGCTAGAGTTCTTACTAGAACCAGAAAGTATGACCATATTAGCCCAGTTCTGTCAACATTACATTGGCTCCCTATTAAACATCGTATAGATTTTAAAATCTTGCTACTTACTTATAAAGCTCTAAATGGTTTAGCTCCCCAGTACCTAAGTGAGCTCTTAATGCATTATAGTCCTTCACGTTTATTGCGATCTCAGAATTCAGGCCAGTTGATAATACCCAGAATATCAAAATCAACTGAAGGCGGCAGATCCTTTTCCTATTTAGCACCTAAACTCTGGAACAATCTTCCTAGCATTGTTCGAGAAGCAGACACACTCTGTCAGTTTAAATCTAGACTAAAAACACATCTCTTTGCTCTTGCATACACATAACACATTATCAATACATTAACATTTTTCAAATCCGTTAAAGGATTGTTACGCTGCAATAATTAGGTCGGCCGGAACCGAGAACATTTCCTATAACACTAGATATACCTGTACATCAGAATAAGAATGGCATCTACGCTAATATCTGTCTCTCTGCTTATCCTGAGGTTTGCCGGGTGCTGGATCCAGGCCGTATCCAGATCAGATGGAGAACCTGTGTCTGGACCTGACTACAACGTAGCCCAGGAGACAATGGGCCTACAGATCCAGTTCTGGCTGCATCTATAATTCAGATTTTTAATCTCCGTATCCGCTTACATATATTTATATATAATCTATTTTTAATCTCTATAATAAAAATGTATAATTCAGATTTTGATCTCCATATCCATTTACATATATTATATATATCTTCCAAGGGGTTTTTTCCCTCCTAGGACTTTTTTCCCAGTGTTAGCACGCTGGGTTTTTCTCCTAGGGGTTTTTTTCCACCCCTGGGAGTCAGCCGACATTGGCTTAATGTAGCACCATCTTGTATATGTTACATATTACCACGCTTGTTTGTACAGCTTATTTTTAACCACTTCCCTTTTTTCTGTGCTTCTAATATGTAAAGCTGCTTTGAAACAATTACCAATTGTAAAAGCGCTATATAAATAAATTTGACTTGACTTGACTTGACAAACAACTAGCAGTGACAGCAGCAACAATCACCTGTCACTCAAGTGGCCACGGCATTAATTATGCAGAACTTTAAGGCTTAATATAATTTAAACAGATGAGTTATGAAATAATTCACCACCCTCACAGTTGTCATGAAGGGCAAAATTAGCGATATAGACCAAAACCACAATTTGTACCAGGCTCTAAACATATTTTTTTCCCGCTGTAAAGTTGTGCATTTTCATAGCAGATCTAGTCCAAATACATTAACATTGCCATATTCAATAACATGCTAAAACTATTCTGAGAGCTGTCATGATTGAATTCAAAATATTAATAAAAGCTATATAGACATATTTACTTTACATAAAAGCTGTCACCATCTTGGGAGCGCGTCACTCCCGGATAACCAAAAATGGGCAAAGAGGCGGGATGTGGGTGGAGCTAAGAGACAGCAGACAAACGGCTAGCAGTGACAGCAGCAGCAATCACCTGTCACTCAAGTGGCCACGCCATTAATTATGCAGAACTTTAAGGCTTAATATAATTTAAACGGATGAGTTATGAAATAATTCACCACCCTCACAGTTGTCATGAAGGGCAAAATTAGCGATATAGACCAAAACCACAATTTGTACCAGGCTGTAAACATATTTTTTTTCCGCTGTAAAGTTGTGCATATTCAAAAACATGCTAAAACTACTCTGAGAGCTGTCATGATTGAATTCAAAATATTAATAAAAACTATAGTAGTATCTGAATAACACTGAACTACCGATTACAGTCTCCACCAACAGTAAAATGAGGAATTCATATCTAGTTGCACTCATCAGAAAGTGTAGTTTTGTAAATCATGAATACTGGAGTATAATAACTTAATATCTTTATTTACAGAAAGAACTGAAGTTTGCTCTGTTTCTGTCTGAGCTCTGGGGTTCGCAGTGGAGTCTAATGTGCCGTTGCGTGTTCATACACCTGGAGTGAGGGCGGACATGTGATGAATGCTGTGGCCCGTCCCAGGTGACAGGGACTAACCGAGCCCGAGCTGACAAGAGTCCCTGGAGAGTTCATCCAGACCCCTGGCATCACACACACACACACACTTCTGCTTATACACACACTTGTTCAACCAACCTTCTGTCTAAAGTGATGTCATAATATATATATGTCAGTGCCTAAGTGACGGCACCATGGACTCATGGACTCCAGCTATGGTGGACATAGAGGACATGATGGGTCCATTTGTCATCTTTCTGTCAGGGTTCCTAGGGTGTTATGGAGGCGGTGATGGATTGGGTTGAGGGAGACGGTGGGTGGGTATTGATTTCAACCTCTAACTTTGCCATAGACACCACAGGGAGCCGTAGTTACTGTACTTGTTGTTGTCAACACTTGTTTGATAACTTTGTGCAACTATAGCAGTCCGGCATTTGCAGAATATTGCAAAACGCTGGATTACTAAAATAATGATGTAAATAACTGTTAACAAAGTGTGTTTTGTTTTTGGCTGTGATAACAAGACAGTTTTAGTTCAAAGATATTGTTGATGAAAATGTGGCGAGAGAATATAATGAATTGTTTTCCGTAACAATGCAGAACATGAATGAATAACCCTACCATATACAATTGTGTGTATATTTATTTATTACTCATAGTAATGTTTTCAGAACATGGACAGTTGGTGCATATTGTTTTTATGAAATACTGATTGATGTTTACATTTAATATTTGGTTTGATTTTGCATTTTCTTTGCAACTAAAGCAGTAATTTCTTAACCTTTTTTTTTTTTTACTCAAACCTACAAACCTAAACCTACTTTTTACTGTGTTTCCAATACAATGCAACACTTGAATGTATTTAGGTTAATTTTTTTTCATTAATTCTGCTGTAATTACAATACTTTTTTTTATACCAAAAAATTAGAGTATTGGTACAATAATTTAATTAACCACAATTTATTGTGTGTTTCCAGAAGTTTCAAGAACTGCATGTTCTTCTGTAAAAACAATAGTTATTGAGAAGGGAAAACATCACATCTTGATTTTATGTAAATTTTTTAGCAATCAAATTTAGATCATTATAATTCATTAAATTAAAATACTTTTAAGTCATCCTGGGCGCTGGACCCCTGAACTGAAGTGCTGTTTTCAGAAAATTACTTTTGAAAGTAATGCATTACAGTATTGCATTACTACCTTGTAACTAACTGAGTTACTTAGTACTTTTTATGAAAATACATTGTTTTGCATTACATTTTCTCATCTGGGCTGGGCTTGTTTGTTTGTAAATTTGTATTTCTGGCAAATGTAAAGGCCTTTTCACACCAAGGACCCTATTTTAATGATCTAAGTGCATGGTCTAAAGCGCACAGCGCAAGTGCACTTAGGGCGTGTCTGAATCCACTTTTAGTTTAACGACAGGAAAAATGGACCAAAAGGGTTGTCCCTATTCTCTTAATAAGTAATGGGTGTGTTTTGGGCATAACGTGCAATGAAGCAATCAGAGTCTCATCTCCCATTCCTTTAAAACCAGTTACGTCACTGTATGTGTAACAAGCACGATGTGCAGCCGCCTATAGGCGCATATTACTAACACGCCCTTTAAATAACATAAAAAAATATTGCGCCATTGACTTTAGACCAGGTTTTTGTTGGTCAATAGTGCAGTTGATTTCAGCTGCCTCAAAATAGCAACACGCCAACAATGCTCCTGAACACACCTCGTTTTCAGACCAGCACGCCCATAGGGCGAACAGATGGGCACAAATGCATTTGCTATTTACACAACGTGGCGCTGGACGTGAAAATGATAACTGCGTCAGGCTGAAACTAGCAAAAAAACACTTGGTGCCTCATTGCGTCAGGTGTATGATAGGATTATTAAATGAATAATCCTTAGGCTGAACGAAATGCAAATTCATGCCTGTACAGTAGAGGGCGCAGCTCAAACAAACCTTTCTGCCATTCTGGATTAAAGAAGAACAGGACGCACTCGTTACTTGTAATGCTTTACCCCCAACACTGGTTATATTTGTCGACTAAAATTATATGCCAATTTCGTCCGAGTAAAATGGACTACAATGTACGAAATATAACATGATGATATATTGACTAAATGTAAAAAAGAAAAAAATACACTACCGTTCAAAAGTTTGGGATCGGTAAGATTTTTAATATTTTTAACAGAAGTTTTGTCTGCTCACCAAGATTGCATTTATTTAATTAAAAATACAGTAAAAACAGTAATATTGTGAAATATTATTACAATTTAAAATAACTGTTTTCTATTGGAATATAATATAAAATGTAATTTATTTCTGTGTTGGAAAAGCTGAATTTTCAGCATCATTACTCCAGTCTTCAGTGTCACATGATCCTTCAGAAATCATTCTAATATGTGATTAGTTCCTCAAGAAATATTTGTTATTATTATCAATGTTGAAAACAGTTGTGTACTTTTTTTTTCAGGATTCCTTGATGAATTTATCTGAAATACAAAGCTTCTGTAACATTATACACTACCTTTCAAAAGTTTGGGGTCAGTAAGAATTTTTATTGAGAAGAATTTAATGAAATTAATATTTTTTTTTTTTCAGCAAGGATGCATTAAATCGATCAAAAGTGACAGTAAAGACATTTAAAATGTAACAAAAGATTATATTTCAAATAAATGCTGTTCTTTTGAACTTTCTATTCATCAAAGAATCCTGAAAAAAAAATATGGTACACAAATATTTTGTACATCTGTACATAATAAATGTTTCTTGAGCAGCAAATCCTCATATTAGAATGATTTCTGAAGGATCATGTGACACTGAAGACTGGAGTAATGATGCTGAAAATTCAGCTTTGCATCACAGAAATAAATTACATTTTCAAATATTTTCACATAGAACACAGTTATTTTAAATTGTAATAATATTTCACAATATTACTGATTTTACTGTATTTTTAATTAAATAAATGCAGCCTTGGTGAGCAGACAAAACTTCTTTTAAAAACATTAAAAATCTTACCGATCCCAAACTTTTGAACGGTAGTGTATATATTGTAAAACTGAACACTTTTTAGCCAATTAGCCAACCAACGCTGACATTCACCAGATTATAGTCACTTCTCAGACATTTGACGACCCGACAAGCGCCAATTTATCATGTTATAAATACAACAAACATCAGTAACACTTCATTTCGATGGCTTTATTTCACTTTAGACATTTTATTAATAACTCTGTAACTACATGTCAACATACTCTCATTAGAGCATTAGTCTGTTTAATATCTGCTAACACTTTATTTTGATGCTCCCAACAGACATTCTTCTGACTATAAGTAACTTTGCAAGTTCATCTCTACTTATTCTACTTTTTTTTTGTCTACTAACTCGAAACTAACAGTGTACTAAGAGAGTTGGCTGACATGTAGTTGCAAAGTAGAGTGTCTAAAGAGGACCATCGAAATGAAGTGTAATCCAAACATCTGCTTATACGCTTTTCCCATCAGTTCAAGAATGTTTTTCTCATCTCACATGGATGAAAGCGAATGACGAAACAGCGTCTGAATTTGATGTAAGAATAGTTTCGATTCTCGTTGACGTTTACATGACATCATCAGCCTAATCAGATCATCACCTATGCGCGACGGACTGACAGTCCAATATAACGAAATGATGAATCACTTTTTTATCCATCTGCTTTGTCTTTGTGGTATTTACTGATCCGTGCACCGACAGAAGCGGAGCAGAATAAGATCGAAATCATCGGCCCACACATGCTGTGCATGCTGGGAGGGGGGCCGGGGGACCGCTGGCGGTGGGGTGATAAAAACTTAATTGCTGAGTGCTGCTTTACAGTCGTGTTTCTGCGGTGAGGCCGTGAATAAATTCCCCATGACAATGTCTGTGCTCTGTGAGTAAACACAACACTGGCAGGTCCTTGTTTGCATATTGTTAATTTGTCCACGTTGCACCGCGGCTCCACGGTACTCTTGGAACCGATGTCAGCCGTCACGCTGCCATCGCTGCCCTTCTGCCCGCCGCCCACTGACATGTTAGCATTTGTCTGAGAAATGCCAGGCCACGGATGTGACATGGGGCGGCCTACCACACGCTTTGGACCAGGGTGATGGACCTGCATGGGGTGGAGTGGCAGCACAATTTTAACCCCGTCTAAAACTCTTCACATGCTAAATTTACCCCCTCTTTGCGTCCGATGAGGCCTAACTTAAAGATGGGTGCTGCACTCAATTTGTTGAAGTTGTTTCTGAATGACAATCGACATGAGGCAAGCTGTCAGTCAGCTCACAGGGGTCTTTTGCTCATAGAATATGTTCCAGTAACTGGCTTGTAGTTCGGTGTTATATTAAAGAGTAAGCCGTCTGCAATAAGTCTGGTGTCTAGGAAACTACATGGATAGATGCACAACGGGAAACTGGGGAGGTTTGCAACAATGTTACACCATCAGTTTAACCAATTATAGAAGCTGTGCAATGAGTATCTGTGGAAAAATATAAAGGATTTACAGGATTAAAGGGGTGGATGATTATGATTTCACTTTTTTAACTTTAGTTAGTTTGTAATGTTGCTGTTTGAACATAAAGAACATCTGCAACGTTATACGACGCTCAAAGTTCAATGCAAAGGAGATATTTTCTTTTACAGAAATCACTTTTTAAGGACTACAACAAATGGCTGGTAGAGACTACAACAAGCTTCTTCCTGGGTTAGTGACATCACAAACCATAACATTTACATAAACCCCGCCTCCGAGAACACATAACAAAGAGGATGAGGCCATGTTGGGCTGCTTTAGAGAAGAGGAAGAGTTGTTGTAGTAGAGTGTTGTTCATTTTACGTCACAAACGAGGGTCAATTCAACGCTGGATTTGCACAAAAGATGAACATGACGGCACATGCTAGTGGATGAGTTGAATCAACTCCACAGCAACTACATCAATTTATCCACTAACCATTCAGAAACGTCTAAAAGTTGTAACTTCTTCCTGAGTCTCTCCATCAGTGTCGACTCCGGTTTGAACAATGTAAGGCTGAACACTGTCGTCATTTTGGCTGCGTGAGATTCTCCAGCTTTGTTGTTGTTGAGCTGTTAAAGCTCCGCCCTCTTCTGAAAAAGGGGCAGGGGAGCAGCAGCTCATTTGCATTTAAAGGGACACACACAAAAATGGCGTGTTTTTGCTCACACCCAAATATTTGACAAGCTATAATAAATGATCTGTGGGGTATTTTGAGCTGAAACTTCACAGACACATTCTGGAGACACCAGAGACTTATATTACATTTCTTGTGAAAAGGGATATTATAGGTCCAAAATAGGACTTTACTAAATAGGTTTATTGCACAAAAAAATCATAAATTTCCTTTTTATGTAACTTTTCACCATCCTCATGATATAATATTGTCCAGATTCTCCCACAAGGCTTTTGTGATTCACTCTAGCAGGAGTTTGTTGATTGTTTTTGGCCGGTGTGAATGTGCTGACGAACTCCTGTCATGCTTCTGCTCGCTATACGGAACATTACAACCACAAATCCAAACGGAGAGACTCTTATTGATCTGTCAAAGAGGTGAAAAGCTACAATCACTAACGCACCCCGCACAATACGATAAAACCTGGAGAAAGTCATTTGCTCCTACAGCTTACGAATAACTTTTTGATATGTGGACGTCAGTTTGGTTTCACAGATTTAATAGCAGGTTTTTGGGAATGACAAGTATTTGTTTTGGCAAACGGGGGGGAAAAAACACTCACTGATACCTATTTTCTGTTATTACTGGCGTAAATCACAAAGGCGGCCACACTGGAATCAGAGTTAAAGGTTTTAACTGGAGACAGAGTGGATGGTGGGATTGCAAGGGACATATATATGGACAGAAGGTGGAATTTGTGTAGAGCATTTAGAAGAATAAAAGGAGATACACTTTTAATCTTGAAGCGTGTGTGTAGGTCAGATTTTTTAACTCAATAAGACTAAAATCAAAGGGAACATTAGCTTAATAATCATTTTAAAGGGGAGCTATTATGCCCCTTTTCACAAGATGTAATATAAGACACAGAATGTGTCTGTGAAGTTTCAGCTCAAAATCCCCCACAGATCATTTATTATAGCT
The DNA here is from genome assembly GCF_018812025.1 of Megalobrama amblycephala. Lineage (NCBI taxonomy): Eukaryota > Metazoa > Chordata > Actinopteri > Cypriniformes > Xenocyprididae > Megalobrama > Megalobrama amblycephala. The sequence goes on along the minus strand of NC_063052.1, from coordinate 14,640,441 downwards.
TGTCAAATTTGCCTCTGATTTGGGTGTGAGCAAAAACATGCCGTTTTCGTGTGCGTCCCTTTAAATGCAAATGAGCTGCTGCTCCCGCCCCCTTTCCAGAAGAGGGCGGAGCTTTAACAGCTCAACAACAACAAAAAGCTGGATAATCTCACGCAGCCAAAATAACAAAATGGCAGCGCTGTGGGTGGAAACGTGCAGATTAAGGGGTGGTAATATTATAATAAGATCCCCTTCTTACGTCACTATCTGAGCTGCTCATTTTTTCACATGCTTGCAGAGAAAGGTTTGCCAAAACAAGTTACTGAGATGTCCTTTTTCATGTTTTCTGGGTTAACAGATGCACCGGGGACCCGATTATAGCACTTAAACATGGAAAAAGTCAGATTTTCATGATATGTCCCTTTTAATAAAATTAAGTTTAATAACGTTTAATAAAATATATTTTTGCACACTAAAATAATATTATCTACACACAACATCTGCACTCTGGTTCAGCTCATAAATTTGCTAATTTTATTATTCATAACAGTTTTCTGCTAGATCAGTCCCTCTCAGCGATGATGTCTCTTGGCTGGGTTTGTTGTTTTGTCTCTGAATTAGCAGTCTCAAATGTAATGCACAGATGCATTTTCCAGAAGACTATTTATAATATTCCTGAAGTGTATCTCCAGAAGAAAAAAAAACGCTATTATGGGAAAAAGGTCGCCCCAGAAATGTCTGTCCCTGCCATTCCACACTATATTGTTGTCCATGATTTATTCACCGTCTGTAGACGTGATGAATTTTCCAACATTCCCAGTATTTAGCCAGAATTTGTAACTGGAGTCTCTCTTCATCGGTGAGATGTTGCTAAACCATTTTTAGGATATAAAACACATTCTGTCAGTATGTTCTGCATTGATGCTAATTAAACTAACCACCAAAAAAATGCAATACTTCTTCATTGTGGAACTGTTCTGTTGCAGCGGCACCTATAGCGTTATAGGTTTCCTTTTGTGTTAACACCATTTTTCTTCTTGTGTCCCAAACGGTCTTGTTCTGATTAATTAGCGGCTGAAGAATATCGATGGCAGGCACATTTGCTCGGCTCACTGAAGGGTGTGAAGACGCTCGCTGTGGAGTCTAAGTGCATCCAGATATCTGTTAATTGGCTCTCTGGATATTCTAGATGTGCTTTTGCCTCTTGTTTTACCTCATATCTTTGATGCCGGCATATCACAACAATTACTCCAAGAGCCCAATAAGAGATACCATCAACGTCACGAGCAGCTCGCAGCAAACACAGCGTGATGCTGATGACTGGATGAGCGTTTATCACTTTTTGGTTGGTTGGCTGCTCATGGATTAATTATCCTTTTAGTTTTGTACCTCAAACTCACATTAGCTTAATTGAATCTCGCAAATATCACACGCACAATTGGGATATCTTCTGCGTAAACAGCTGTAGTTTTTCTTTCCCCTGTTTTCCTCGTAATAGAGCATCTCCAAATGGTATCATTTATATCTTGTTGGTTAATTAGGCGCCGCATTGGACTGGAGCTCAGGGTCATTGTTTATTTAAAGATTTTTCTTCTGCGTTGCAAGTTATGCTGCTTTACTTGCTCTGCAAATACAGACCTTTGAGAAAAGATGCGTTGTGAAATATGCATGGTGATTTTGAACTCTCCTCTGAAAATGCTGTAAAATAGTTTTTATGTTCTTTGTAGTGAGTAAAATCATTTGCTTTTCAAGCATGTGTTTTAGTGAATGCTGAGAGTGAAATGGTTGTTTGAGGATAATTAATATTTGATTATGATTATCAACAGATGTCTGGATTTTAGCAGTATAGTGCATGTGAAAATTGATAGAATAGTTGGCATGAACTGAATTTGAAATTATGTGGAAGCACAAGTCTGCGTATTGCAGAAGTTATTTTGAACAAAGTAAACATGTATAGTACTCTTTCTAGCACAATATGGCAAGCAAAAACATCTCAAAAGTCTCTCTTTTGTCTCATTTTTGGTATAGAAAGTTGCCAAAAGTGATGTCTGGAGGGGATATTTGTTTTTAATGACCCTACAAGTTCAATTAAACCATCAAAATATGATGAAAATATTTTATAATAATATGAGGGAAGAATAAAACACTAAACTTGGTTAAGGTATTTATTTCACAAAAGTATTTGGTAAAAAAAGGCAAACTACAGCTACATGTTTTATTTTACTATGCAAAAAAAGTGCACAGAAAAACAAAAAGCTCACAGGAAAAAACATACATCGACTACAACATAATCAGTTATTGTTTTTGCATGTGTTCATAATTTCTTTGTATGACATGGCCAAAAATATGTCTGCACAGTTTGACATGTTTCATTGCGTTATCATCACAAATCACAACTACATAATATGCTTACAAAATCTTTTAATAATATCTGACTGTCAATTTTCCCAGGCTGGACTTCACTTTTTGGACACTACTGTTTTGCAGAAGTTATTTTGAACAAAGTAAAATGTATAGTAGTTTGCTGATACTCTTTCTAGCACAATATGCAAAGCAAAAACAGAATTTATTTGTGCCCTAAGAGCCAAAATCTCTATTATCTCATTGCAAATGCTGGTGCAGAATTATATGGGCAATTGATGTGATATTATGTTTTCATTGTCATTTTCTAAAATGTATATTAAGTAATAAGTACATCAAAACATGAAATTCCAGAAGTACTGATATTTTTTATTTTATTTTTGTCCAAAGGCCTTAATAATAATTAAAAACAAAGATATGACATTCAAAGTATGTAAGGTAGTACAACTAGATCTCTTTTACTGAATCCAAAAGGTTTTAATTATATTATGCTACATATAAAGGTATTTTAAAGATTTTGAAGTGTCAAAAGGTCATTCGGTTTAACCGTCCAAAGGCCAAAACAGCCATTTTATTTGTGCTTAAAATATCTTAAAAAATGTAAAAATGTATATATTTTTATTCTGGCAAGATTTTATAACATCATATATCAACAGTGCAAAATTATATTAAAATTATGTGTAGAAGTCGTTGCTTTGTTATGAGAAAGAATGTCCGTAAAAATGAATTTCATTGATGTCATTCGGGGGAACCAATATAAAGGGACCATTTTGGATCAAGTCATGTGGTCAGTATCATGTGACATCATTCATACACCTGCAAACGACTACATGGTCGTGAAGCAAAGTAACTAACTCTCTCTTAACTGTTTGAAAAATTCATGTTTTCACTTGATCATAAGCATGTCCCGAAACATCAGGTCATTCGGTGCAACCGCTATAAAACATGGAAAATGTTGTAATATTTTAAAAACTTGTACTAAATATAAAATGTTTGATTGTCCTTTTGCTAGATATCAGCCTGTTAGCATTGTTTGAAAATATCGTCATTTGGTGTGTAACCGAAAAAAAACGAAATTTTTTGGTGACAAATTTTGTCCGTCTTGTAATAAATGACAAAAGCAGTGTTAATTGATTATAAAAACCACATAAACACTTAAAAAAACTTCAAAATTAATTATATCTCCATTATATTTTTTGACACTTTTAAAAAATGTATTCTTCAATGATCCGTACATATCAAAAATAATTCAAATAGAATGTGTATTTTTTAAATAAAAATGATCAATATGTCCCACTTTCATCATGCAATGAGAGAAATATAAATATAAAGCCTTCTCTAGTTTGTCCCCAGTCTTGAATAGCACACAATAATCTTATTAAATCAATCATTTGTGTTTCACAGAAGAAAAAAAAATCATGTTTTGTACATGAAGGTGAATAAATGACAGAATTTTTTAATTTCTGTGTGAAATATCTCAGTCTTTGTATATATATATATATATATATATATATATATATATATATATATATATATATATATATTTATCAGCACTTTGGTTGCAGTAAAATCTTTAAAATCTGTAATCTCGTCTGCGTGAATGTTTCAGCTGTAAAAGTGTCATTCTCGTCTGTTTGAATAAACAGCTGTCCTATTAAACAAATCTGTGAAGCATAACAAGAAATACTTTTAAATGATTTTGTTTTCATTGCTTTCTCATTCGTCTTGCATAAGGTCATTTTTGGGGCCGATATCCCACATGTTTCTTTGCTCCAAAAGATTGATTTGTCACTTTCTGTGTTGCTATATTTGTTAGAGGTGTTCTCTAATATTCACTTAGTCTGTCTGGAATAACACTTAAGATGTGACGGAAAAGAGTGAACTGGCTCTTATTTTTCTCAAACGATAATATTGGTACGTCAATAACATGACTTTCTGTTGCGATTCATTTAAACGCAGCAGTTACCAGCAGCCGAATCACCTGTACTGGCGCTCCAAGGTCTCTTAATATGCAATACGTACCGTCTAAACGCACACCTGCTAGACCCATTAAGTCTGCAGAATGAAACTTTTCCAAGTCCCAACAATTTGACGATTTAATAGTGATCTATAAAAATGTGTGAGAGGGGCTCACGGGGAAAAAACTGAACAGCAGGGCTCTCCAGAAACATATCGGTTCAGCGCCTGCACATTATAAGAAGCCTGGTGCTCTGGCTCGAGTCTACGGGAATAGTTTTGAATGCAGACTGTGTGTCTAGATATGTATATATATATATTATACCAATCTGCCCCCTTCCCCCATTCTGTCAACTTTGTTCCACTTGTCTCCGTTACTCTTTTTCTCGTTCTTCTTTGCAGACAGCTGCAGCAAGCGGCTGAAAACTGGAGTGGAGGAATAAAAGGTATCATATGATGTGATCTGATTGACAGAGGTGGGACAGTTTAATGAAGGGAGGAAAGAAACTGGCCCAATTTCTTCAGGTGAAAGGGATGCTGGGTAATCTGAGATGGGCGATGAATCGTCATCATTGTGAGCAGAACTTCAGGCTTCTAAGTGGAAAAAAACGTCAAACAACATTTTGATAAATTGGCAGTTCATGT
>NC_063052.1:14463000-14630500 GCF_018812025.1 Megalobrama amblycephala | reverse complement strand
GAGTGTGTTTGTGCATGTGTGTGTGTGCGTCAGAGTGTGTGTGTCCATGTGAGTGTGTTTGTGCATGTGTGTGTGTGCGTCAGAGTGTGTGTGTCCATGTGAGTGTGTGTGTGTGTATGTGAGTGTGTGCGTCAGAGTGTGTGTGTCCATGTGAGTGTGTGTAAAGTGTATGAATTAAAGGTCTCACCCAATGTTCTCTCCTTCATGTTTTTTCCAAACCTGTATAACTTTCTTTCTTTCTTTCTTTTGTGGAACAGTTTGAAGAATGTTGGTAACCAAACCATTTTGTGACCATTGACTAGACAAAAAACTTTCCAGCTTTCATTGAATTGCTTCTTTTTTTTTGAGAGCAAGCTGTCACATTGATTTTCCTGCTGTCTGAAGGGAAAGATAAGACCGTGTTGGTTGTTTTTTAAAGGATCAATTTTCCAAAACCGTTGCTCCATAACTCAGTAGATAATGGTTACATTAAAATCCTTCACCCACCAGCGGCGCAGCTCGTTCACCAGATTAATTAGCTGGATAGCTGCATCACTTAATAATCCTTCACAAGTTACATACATCTCAAAGCTTCATGGGTAACTGAGAAGTGTATCGATCACTGAGAGGTTTGAGTTAGCACTCGACGATCTCACAGGTCTTACTGACCCCAAACTCTTGAATGTAGCATAAATCCTGCAATGCTCTTTTCAGTCCTATCTAACATGTTTCTGTTTGCCCAGCTGGTGTTTCTTTGGCCCGGTCTCACCTCTGCCCCGACCGCCGTCACCCTTCAGGATCTCTCCTGACCCATCATCTCCGTACACCCACTTACACGAACCAAGCCAGCCAACTTCAGCCTAATGACTCTGAGAGGTAAGTTTGCATTCAGTCCCCTAAATTGCGCCCTGACACGGCAGACTGCATTTATGACTGTTTTATTCCGCCTGGGATAGAGCTCGTTTTTATGATATACTGTAGTTTGTATTACCATTATTGAATGAGGCCACAGTTTAGAGCTCGTTGCCTGGGCTGTCAAAAACCATTAGTGCAGTGACTCACACGACGCCTGCAACACTAGCTGTCCTTATGGGGGATCCACATCTTATTTGTGTTACGTCTGGATTCGAAAAACCTATAAATGAGAGTGTTATTGTTATAATATGTATTTTACTCCTGCTGTGATGCAACACACTAAAAACGCACAACTTTAAAGTCATGCACGAGTTTAATCCAGGGGACCTGTTAGCACAACTTAAATAAATGCATGATTGCAAGTTAAAAATTCTAATTATTGTTTTAATTAAACATTATTTTGTAGAGTTCTGTTGACACAATAATGTTGGTCATTACATCAACTTAATATGGTCTGTAATTTAAACTCAAATTTCTGCATTGCTTGCCTTTTTTATTTAGTTGTAGTAACGTAATGAAATTGTCTTTCGGAACTTTCGGAAATTCTGCAGTGGATTTCTAGATCTCAGCATGCTTTACATACTGTAGGAGAATAAATTTTGCAATTAAATGTTAATTTATTTGTTTTTAGTGAAGGGAAAGACCTGTTATGTTTGACATTTAAAAGAGTAATTGTAATTGCGCTGAAGAGTAGATACATGAAGGTAAACACTACATTAGCTATGTTTCCATCCACTTATTTTTATGTCATTTTGGGATATCGCATTAAAAACTGCTGGATGGAAGTGCCAAGATGCACATAAATTCTAAAAATGGTCATAAAAAACATATGTGCTTGTTTGAGTTGGATAAATTTTCTATCCAATAAGAAAACATGCGCATAAACTAGGATGGAAACACATTTACCGAATAAATTCCTAAAATGCATGTGACTTTGAGCGATAGGGGGGCATAACTGTACTAACCAGTGCAACTAACCAGCAGATTAATTTTTTTGAGTAATCAACTTAAAATATTTTGTTTATGCTACAAATTATTAAGTTCCTCTAACTCAGTGTAGCTTGTTGGTGGAACATAAATTCACTCAAAGTTGTCATAACTCAAAAAAAGTTTGAGGATTTTAATACTTTTTTTTATTCAGCAAGGAAGCATTCAAATGAAGTGACGTTTGTATATGAAATAAATGCTGTTCTTTTGAACTTTCTATTCATCAAAGAACCTTAAAACGTATCACAGTTTCCTCAAAAATATTTTTTTTTCAACACTGATAATAATCATAGATGTTTCTTGAGCATCAAATCATCATATTAGAATGATTTCTGAAGGATCATGTGACACTGAAGACTGGAGTAATGATGCTGAAAATTCAGCTTTGATCACAGGAATAAATTACATTTTACTATATATTCACATAGAAAACAGCTGTTTTAAATTGTAATGATATTTCACAATTTTGCTGTTTTTACTGTATTTTTTTTATATTTTATTATGTCTTTCAATACAAACACATTTAATACAATTATACAAATGAACATTTCCTTTAAAGACATAATATTTTTACCAATAGTTATTCCTTATTTTTCCTTCTTCAATCTCTTCCTTTCACCTGTTTCCCCCCTTTTATGGTAATACCCACCACCAACACATAAAGTAAATAAAATAAAATAAATAAATAATAATAGAACAATAACCAATAAATACATAATTAAACACTTTTTACATTTGAAAAATAGTGGGGAAAAAATACAAAAAATATACAAAAACCTTCACATATTTATATCATATACTTTTGCTCTTAATTTCATGTTATCCTCTCCATAGAGTGTACTTTAGAGACTAAATCTAACCAGTCATTTGAAAACTGGGGATTCTTGCCTTCTCCGAAATTTTGTTATTGCTTTAAACGCTGTAATTCTCAAAGTTTTCTATATTTTTGATCAAATAAATGCAGCCGTGGTGAACACTTCTTTCAAAAAATGATTTAAAAAATTGTGTTTTGTAACACACATATTTAATGAATTAAAAATAAAAATAAAACAATATAATGTGTAAAGTGATTTTTGCATTTCTTGTGGTGGAGCAGTTGATCAGTTTTGATTCAGTTTAGACTTGATTTGCTCCCCCTATAGGACATAAATTACAATATTTTATGAGATCTGTAAGCTCATTGCAGCGTTTAACAGTTTCGGGTGTGTCTCCTGTCTGCTCGCAAACTACAACAACAGCTCTGTCTGGCCTGCATTATTACAGCATGCAGATATTTCAGAAGCCGGTCAGGAAATTCCTGTGAAATATTAGCACGGGAACAGCTTCTGTTTGCATTAATTACAATTATTCACTGATCACACTCTCTCTCTGCCAGACAAACGAAAGCTGGTTGATCACAAACACAGAACATTAAATTGCATATAAAAATAGATAGCTATATCTTCTCCACGCTTAAGCAGAGAGTTTAACAGGGTACCTGCTCATTTCTTTTTCCAGGACTCGGGTATGTCGAACTAAAATAAGGCGACCACAAGAATGTTTCTAAACCACTTTTCTGCAGATGTCATTTTAATTATGTAATGTCAAATCCACACTACTTTAACTCCTTTAGAGAAATGCCTCTTGTTTACGGGGAAAAAGAAAGATGTATTGTTGTTGCACAACATTCTGAAGGAATGTTTAAACAGGATGTAGGTTTTTATAAGGCTGGCATCGGCTCTCGTCCGCCATGAATCATTCCCAAAGCACACACGCAGTGACAGCGGCGAAATACACAACAGGTTTATTAGTTTTGTGACGCATTAAGTCAAAGGAAACATAAACGTGGCTGCTGTTTGCATGTACCCCGGAGCATAATGGCACGACGGGCACAAAGTGACAGCGGCAATAAGTGAAAATAATCACGGGTGACACTTAACTGGACTCTTGGCACGAGCCGTGACTATTCACCAGTCATGCCCGCCTCCTCCCGTTTCATCACGGCGACTTCTGACCACAGAAAGATGGGAACATTTTCGACCCATGATGGCAGAGGCACAAAGGCTTGATTGTGCAGGTCATTAAGTTAACTAGTCTATTTTGCCTCAAATGGTCTCTGCTATGAGTTAAGGTGAGGTAATGTTTATATAGCATTATACCGCACCACTTTCTGAAATTGAAAAGCACACAATAGGCATATTCACACGCCGTTTTTCTGTGGAGATGGAGGGAAAGAAGGAATAAATTCTATATTCCTCCACTCTAATAGGTGTAATTACATTGGTGATATGGTAATGTAGAGCCGCTCCCCCCGTCTGCTGCGAGGGAACAAAGAGCCGCTTGTACGGCGCTGGCGAAAATCAGATGTTAATGATATTTCAGGACCTTGTTGAGTCTGGACAGCAGGGCTGGAGCACCTAGAGGGGAAATGACTTCCATGCCTAACCTATTTCAGCCGGTCTGAGTGATATTGAGGGGGAGGGAGAGCGGGGAGGGGCTGTTGGGTTGGCAGCCGATTTATCCATTTTACAATCTGGCCAAAGTGTGAAGTTAGGCTTTCAAGATGGCTATTTTTCCAGACGTGGCAAAATTCGGCAGATTCGGGTTTACTGATTAGAGTTTTTCCCTTCATACGTCTCATTCCACATATACTAATGTTCTAATTCAGCAATTAAATTATAAAAACTATAAAAACACAACTATAAAAAAGATTCCTCAAATAATGCTGTTCTTTTGAACTTTCTATTCATCAAAGAATCCTGAAAAAAAATGTATCAGTTTTCACAAAAATATGAAGCAGCATAACTGTTTTCAACATTAATAATAATCAGAAATGTTTCTTGAGAAATCATCATATTAGAATGATTTCTGAAGGATCATGAGACACTGAAGACTGGAGTAATGATGCTGAAAATTTTTATAATGTAATAATATTTCAAAAACACCCAAACACTGGGTTGTTACGTCTGACCCAGGATCTGTGTAACACTAAAACCACCCAAACACTGGGTTGTTACGTCTGACCCAGGATCTGGGTAACGCTAAAACTACCCAAACACTGGGTTGTTACGTCTGACCCAGGATCTGAGTAACGCTAAAACCACCCAAACACTGGGTTGTTACGTCTGACCCAGGATCTGAGTAACACTAAAAACACCCAAACACTGGGTTGTTACGTCTGACCCAGGATCTGAGTAACACTAAAACCACCCAAACACTGGGTTGTTACGTCTGACCCAGGATCTGAGTAACACTAAAAACACCCAAACACTGGGTTGTTACGTCTGACCCAGGATCTGGGTAACACTAAAACCACCCAAACACTGGGTTGTTACGTCTGACCCAGGATCTGGGTAACACTAAATCCACCCAAACACTGGGTTGTTACGTCTGACCCAGGATCTGAGTAACACTAAAACCACCCAAACACTGGGTTGTTACGTCTGACCCAGGATCTGAGTAACACTAAATCCACCCAAACACTGGGTTGTTACGTCTGACCCAGGATCTGAGTAACACTAAAAACACCCAAACACTGGGTTGTTATGTCTGACCCAGGATCTGGGTAACACTAAAACCACCCAAACACTGGGTTGTTACGTCTGACCCAGGATCTGGGTAACACTAAAACCACCCAAACACTGGGTTTTTACGTCTGACCCAGGATCTGGGTAACACTAAATCCACCCAAACACTGGGTTGTTACGTCTGACCCAGGATCTGAGTAACACTAAAACCACCCAAACACTGGGTTGTTACGTCTGACCCAGGATCTGAGTAACACTAAATCCACCCAAACACTGGGTTGTTACGTCTGACCCAGGATCTGAGTAACACTAAAAACACCCAAACACTGGGTTGTTACGTCTGACCCAGGATCTGGGTAACACTAAAACCACCCAAACACTGGGTTGTTACGTCTGACCCAGGATCTGGGTAACACTAAATCCACCCAAACACTGGGTTGTTACGTCTGACCCAGGATCTGGGTAACACTAAAACCACCCAAACACTGGGTTGTTACGTCTGACCCAGGATCTGGGTAACACTAAATCCACCCAAACACTGGGTTGTTACGTCTGACCCAGGATCAGGGTAACACTAAAACTACCCAAACACTGGGTTGTTACGTCTGACCCAGGATCTGAGTAACACAAAAAACTACCCAAACACTGGGTTGTTACATCTGACCCAGGATCTGAGTAACACAAAAAACTACCCAAACACTGGGTTGTTACATCTGACCCAGGATCAGGGTAACACTAAAAACCACCCAAACACTGGGTTGTTACGTCTGACCCAGGATCAGGGTAACACTAAAACACCCAAACACTGGGTTGTTACGTCTGACCCAGGATCTGGGTAACACTAAAAACACCCAAACACTGGGTTGTTACGTCTGACCCAGGATCTGGGTAACACTAAAACCACCCAAACACTGGGTTGTTACGTCTGACCCAGGATCTGTGTAACACTAAAACCACCCAAACACTGGGTTGTTACGTCTGACCCAGGATCTGAGTAACACAAAAACTACCCAAACACTGGGTTGTTACGTCTGACCCAGGATCTGAGTAACACAAAAAACTACCCAAACACTGGGTTGTTACATCCAACCCAGGATCAGGGTAATGCAAAATCTACCCAAACACTGGGTTGTTACGTCTGACCCAGGATCTGGGTAACGCTAAAATCTACCCAAACACTGGGTTGTTACGTCTGACCCAGGATCTGTGTAACGCAAAATCTACCCAAACACTGGGTTGTTACGTCCGACCCAGGATCAGGGTAACGTGAAATCTACCCAAACACTGGGTTGTTACGTCTGACCCAGGATCTGGGTAACGCAAAATCTACCCAAACACTGGGTTGTTACGTCTGACCCAGGATCAGGGTAATGCAAAATCTACCCAAACACTGGGTTGTTACGTCTGACCCAGGATCTGGGTAACGCAAAATCTACCCAAACACTGGGTTGTTACGTCTGACCCAGGATCTGGGTAACGCAAAATCTACCCAAACACTGGGTTGTTACGTCTGACCCAGGATCTGTGTAACGCAAAATCTACCCAAACACTGGGTTGTTACGTCCGACCCAGGATCAGGGTAACGTGAAATCTACCCAAACACTGGGTTATTACGTCTGACCCAGAATCTGAGTTACACAAAAACTACCCAAACGCTGAGTTGTTACGTCGGACAAAAATAAAAAACGCTGGAAAAATAACCCCAAAATATTACCCAAAAGGCTCAACCCAGGACTCGGGTAGAAAAAATAACCCAAGATTTTTTAGAGTGTAAAGTGTGACCCCATTTTTTTAATATAACTGTCTTTGTTTTTACCTGTGAATTTATCTTTCCCCTTCCTTTGCCTTTTCTTATATTTTATCTGATGTTGTAAAGCACATTGGTCAGCTGTTATAAATGAATTAAGCTTGAAACTTGATCACAGGAATAAATGACATTTTACAATATATTCAAATAAAAAAAACAGATATAATATTCATGCTCAGCAGCCTGTGTAAGCACGAGAGACTCAAAAACATTAAAAAAATCTAAACTTTTGGTAATAAGGAGAGCGGGAAAGGGCCCTCAGCGTGCACATGCAACCCAAGTCAAACAGTTTGCACTGAGCCCTTTTTTTTAAAGATAATTTGCACTTGGCTCAATGTTGTTATGAGCACAGAAAATGCCAGATGGATTTTCCACAGCACTCCCCTTGATGGGGCGTGTGCTGGACATGTCTTGCCAGACAAATCCAGTATGAGTTTCTGTACCACAAAGGGCACTACTGTTTCATAAAGGAGCAGGCGAATGCCCAATAAACAGGGCCGGGGAGACTCGGCGAGCAGCAGTAGTGTTTTAAGTTCACCGTGGGCTTTTTACAGAAATCTACCGTGACAAATATTCAGCCGTAAGGGGTATGGAGATAAAATGAATCAGGCAAATCACCAGTACGAGTCTATCCTCAGAAAACATCTGAGGTTTGAATCTGGCTCAAAACTGCACTATTTTTCCCTAAATTTCTTACATGTGTAAAATAATTTAAAATAATCCACTGGAATGAAAAACAAACATCCCACAATAAACAAGGCAATGAGAAGTTCTTTTAAAAAAATAGCCACATCCACTTTAAAAAATCCATTTGACTAGCTTTAAAGTCAGTCGATGTGGGAGGAATGGGATTCCAGGATCAGATTAATCTCTCTTTCTCTCATGCAGTTTGTTAAATGCCAGAAAGTTAATTGTGTGTTTGTGCTCATCTTTTGCAGCAGCTCTGCTACATTGCGATACAGAAGCTTATTACCTGCAGTTTCCCAGGATTCATCCTTTGAGCACCTAATAAAAATATAGAAATCTCGTAAAGTCAGTTACCTTATCATTAACAATAAGACATTAAGTTGATATACAGTACAGTACATACGCTAATTATAAAATAAAGCTATTTTTACAGCAAGAGATTCCTCTCAGCGCAGAGGAAAAGTATCACCTCGATGTCACAATTTATTTTTAGAGGATATAGTTGCATGTGAATTAGTGCACATGTATCATTTATTTCTGCACCTAAAAATGCATTTATTTAAAATGAATCACTGATGGTTGTTTTGGGCTGTGATATTTTTATATTATAATAATTTCACAGTTACTCTCCAAATTAATGTTGAAACAACTTAAAGACAGTATATTTTAAATATTTGTTTAATGGCATCTTTTTATGAATGAAGGGTGTCTGTCTCTATGAAATAGATTTTTTTAAAACATTAATTACAGACATTCAGCATTACAGTATAACTAAAAGGTATCAATTTCAACATTTATTAGGCTTTAAAAAAATAACAACTTTTAATTTAATTGAACTTAAAACAATCTTCACATAAACCAATTATAATAAATGTTACATTTACCTGTGGCCTTCCTCTAACAGGTAGGAAATAAACAGAAAATGAATAAAGTTATCAAACTCTTTACAGTGTTCAATGCATAAATTATAAATGAAATATAGATTATTCCTTATTAAAGCTACAGTTTTGGCTGCTGTCACTTTAAACTCATTTAAGACTGCTCTTATGAGGATACTTGACAAAATGTCCATTTTGCATAATTCTGTCTTATTATTTGTTCAAGCACGAAAAAGAACATGATACTGATGCGTCTTTTTATATATATACATATATATATATATATATATATATGTATATAATTTACAGTTTAAAAAAATATCATTTTCTGCATAACGCATGGTATTTTAGGCATTGTAAACATGTTGATGGTACAGTACAATTACAAGGTCTCATGAATGTTTTCTCGTGTGAAGCTGTAAATCTGACCGTCGTTCTGTAATCGGTGATGTATGAGTCTTCTGCGACAGGTTGCACATGTTTTGCACAGGCTTTCTGTCATATTGTATCATGCAAACAATTCCAAATCTGAATCTCAATACTCCCAATGTAAACACCGCCTCACAGAAAATCACTTCTAATCTGTCTCTCTGTGTTTAGTAATTGTGCCCAGTCTTAATCTACGTGCCTGCTCGGCTCCGCGTCCCTCTGCTTTTAGTTTGGACTCCGAGCTTTCATGTGGCATATTGTCTGACGCTCTTTGGAAACTGAAATGCATTACACCATATGCTGCGCTGCAACTCATTAAGAGCAGTGTCTGCTTCAAAGGCCTGCGACAGATTGATCCTCTGTACTAAACCCAGCCTGAAATGCATTGGAGGCTGGGCTTTGAAAGGAATAAATCAGGTTTGAAATCGTTAACTCTATGTGATAACTCCTTGCTGTTACGGCTAAGAATGCAGAACGACTTTAGTTGCTGTAAAAGAGGCTTTTTGTTTCTACATTGCTTTTAATTGACATAACCCATCTCTCTGTCACTCGCTCTAAATGATGACAGCAGATTTTATTGCTTATAAAAATCTAGTATTAAGCTTATTGCCAGTGAAATTCCCCAAGCTTTTTGAACAAGGGCAGGGGGTCAACTGAGAATAATTTATGTCCATCTAAGCGTAACAGTCTGTGGGAGATTTCACGCATGAGCGTACATTTTTAGCCCGAGTTTGTGCCATTTAGCGGAGAGGAAGGGAAAATCATAATATTACATCAACCCCTCCCTAGAATGACAGTGATAGAATACAGCTCCCTTTATAGATGGGTATTTTAGTGTAAGTACATGGATCTGATACACCTGCAGGCTCACATATACATACAGATATCTCATTCGGAGATATACATTTTGTCATATGTCTGTGCACATGCAGCATTGGGAGGGTCATGTCCAGCACATCTGGTGTTCGGTAACGCCTTTGTGTTTGATAGGCTTGTAAAAGCAGAAAGTAGCAGAGACAGCTAGAACCATGTGACTCAACCGTAAAAGTGTCACAGTCGATTGCACTAGAAAAAGAATTATCAGTCATCATCTTCTTAAAATATTGAAAACACTTCACTAAGCTGCCATCTGTATCGATGTAATTATGCATAAAAACAGTGTGATGTCTCAATTCTTTAATTCTACCTGTTCTTCTTATATTTTTCCTTTGGTCCTAATGGTTTTACATTTAATGCTGTGGCGGTCAGAAAGGACTTCTTTTTTTTTTTACATTTTATTTCAATGAAATTAATGTACTATATTTTAGCTTGATAATGTTTTTTATTTAATATTTTGTAATTTTAGTAATATAAATTATATTTATGATGTAGTTATAATCCATTTATTACCGTTACCTGTTTTGAGCGCAGACCTGAAAATGAAATTTCTAACTTAAACTGTCATAAATCTTTGGAGCACAGATTTAAGTTTGGTTTCTTTTTAAAGAAGACACTTGGCAGATTAAAAATACTATTTTCATTTTTTATATAAAATATATATTTCCCAATACATATTTGAGGTTGAGGTTGATATCTCAAAAAATTAACTTTCAGTAAGATTTTGTTTGGGTGCAGTACCAAATGTTTCCACTATGAAATTTGTGCATTTTATTTATTTATTTATTTATTTATTTATTTATTTATTTCCATAAGTAACTGTTAATATATACAATGCATTAAAATAAACTGATTTCCAGCTAAACTGTTTTAAATCTTTGTAGCACAGATTTAATTCTCTCTTTTTAAAGATACTTGGCAGATTATTGCTGAAGTGAAAAAAACTTGAACTTGAACTTTTTTTATTATGAAAAATGCACAAAAATACTCTTTTCAGTTTTATTATAAAATGTATATTTTCCAATACATGTTATATTCTAAACTGTGAGAAAATCAAAGCCATAAATCTAAACAAGTCTTGATCCAAGAATTAGCTTGATATCTCAAAAAATGTGTTTTCAGTAAGATTTTGTTTGGGTGCAGTACCAAATGTCTCCACTAGATGAAATTAGCTTATTTTTCATTCATTTTCGACCATGAGTGTGACTCTTTTTTTTTTTTTTTTTTTTTTTCAGGACCATTTAACTTTAGAATCATGTCCATGATTTGTTTGTTTGTGCACATAGCAAGTGCCAAAACCTGTACCAAGTTTTGTACCGTTCCGATAAAGTAAAAAATTCTAGGAAAGCACAATGTAAAATTTTAGAGCACCAGAGAGTATGAAGAGTTTAAAAATTAATTAAATGTTAATTAAAATAAATAAAACAATTATTAGATAAAATGCATTAAAATTAACAGATACATTTTTTATTAAAATAAATATTAATAAAGAAGTGCTTGTGTTGAACATGTTGTATGTTTACCAAACATGCATGCATGTTACATCTTTAATTCTGTAAAAAAAACTGAAAGTAATAATTTTTTTTGTGTGTGTTAATTTACATTTTATTAATTTCAAATGCTCCCTTTATTCCCATTTGTTCATTTTATTTTGTTTTGGAATGCTCTAAACCAATTCTTTGTTTATTATAAACAGATGCCGCAGTTTCTTTTATTGTTATATTTTGTTTACCGTGTGAATATTACTTCAAAATGATGGACAGGACAGTCTGGGAAACAAATGCAATATGGATGGAAACTAAAACACACTCTCTCCCCCTTCGTCTGGTAACAAGTCTTTCTGATTAAACACCGTTTATACTGTTTGTCTATTGTATGATACTGTACAACTCTCTAAAATATTTTTGACACTCAATAAATCCAGCGAAACTGTACCTAAATGTAGGTCAGCTTCTTGACGGGGTAAACAGAAAACCAGAAATCCTCTCACAAATTACACTGATTTAGAACTGTTGAGTGCACACGGAGTCTCCCTCTAAAAATACTTCTCTTTTTGTGAGATTTAGGATGAAAAAACATAGAAATCTGTCTTCATTCAGTCCCACTCAATTTATTCCAGAAATGAAACACTTTTATGTCTTTACACGCAAATGTGGGCCTCCACCGAGAGATCCCAGTGAGCATCAGCGAGCATGTGTGTCCTATTTGGGTCTTACAGTAACGTGCCATCTGTATTTGTGCTTGTAATAGAGTGATTAATACCGGGGAGGTACATCACACACTCTGGCTCTGGGTTTTAGGCCCGACTATCAGCATGCAGCTCCGACTTTCATGTGCAGATCGGCAAATTGAACCCAAATGCTCTAATGATGTGCTTTTGAAATAATTCCTTATATCTCATATGCAGTTACTGTCTGAAAACAATGAGGATATTCCTGCAGGCAGCTGAATATGGTTGTGAATATTCAACAGAAGCAGATCTGTGGTGCATCCATTCTGAGATAATCGATATGACCAGTATCTAAGATAAGTGTTAGTGAAAAGGTCAACCTGGGGGGTCGCGATCATTTATTTGCTTGTTCAGAGGTCACATGGAGTCGGAAATCTCTTCATTGACTCTTTCAGCTGATAATAGACATTGCCAAGGAGGGGTCAGTGACTTACAGTACTGTATGCAGGCCAATGTTTATTGATGCCTGTTTTTAATGTCAAGGAAAATTATGAATTTGGATGGGTTTTTTGACTTTAGTAAGCTTTAAAAATAAAAAGAAAGAAAGAAAAAAATCAGCTTTCTGGGAAGTGAATGTTACAGTTAAGATTTGTTCATACAGCAGATTTTTAAGTCAGTCTCACTCAATTCTGTTTGGTTGTTTGTAGTCTGAACAGCAAAAACTCTTGTGGAATCCATTTTCCTGTGGTTTAAAATCATCCGATTCAGTCTGAAGGATCAGAACCGATTTTAAGTAGTTTTCTTGTTATTCTGGGTGCAGCATGTGTCAGAAGTTGTAGAAAAATGTGCAGGATTGTCTACAGTCATTTTCACATTTTCACACCGACGCTTAAAGGTGAAGTATGTTTCTGTGACATTAGTGGCACTTAGCGTAATTACAAAGAAATACAGCATATTCTCAAACAATCTTAAAAACGCCCTTTTCACATGCCGCACCACCCTCAACTCAAACATCACAATCACAGCTCTTACGGGTTCTTGTGAAGGCATTGTCTCAACAGGAAAAGTAGGCTGCTTTCATTAAAAGGTCCAACATATTAGGAATACTTTTAGCTGTGTTTCTATGTAAGCAATTGAGTAGACTAACACGAGTGTCTCACTTATAACAAACCCATCCAACGTAACCATGTTTGAGGCCGTCTACACTGGACACATCAAAGTAAATATTACAAACTGGTACATTTGTCTTTCTGAATGGGTGCATGATCTCAATGCCTTGTTCATTTTGATGCCATGTTCATGACCCATGTAATCTCTGAAAGTTTAAATGCAGCAAATTTTGGCTTGCACTTCTGTGATCGAAGCTGGATGTCTTTTCCCATGTAATGCATCATTTATGATCCCACAGTGGCTAAACCCTCTGGCTCCACCTGCTACAGTAGCCACGCCCCAAAATCTCTATCTGCTACAGTAGCCACGCCCCAAACTCTCCATCTGCTACAGAAGCCACACCCCAAACTCTCCACCTGCTACAGTAGCCACACCCCAAACTCTCTGCCTGCTACAGTAGCCACGCCCCAAACTCACCCTCTGCTACTGTAGCCAGACCCCAAACTCTCCATCTGCTACAGTAGACATGCCCCAAACTCTCCCTCTGCTACTGTAGCCAGACCCCAAACTCTCCATCTGCTACACTCAAAAAAATGAACTTTCACTGTTGTTATTTTCACTCAAACCACCCTTGTTCACATTACTTAAAAAACTCATGTAACTACATGAACGTAATTTAACTGCGTTGTTTCTACTAAAATTGAGTATTGTCAGCTTTACTTAGTAAGTGTTTGTTCAGTCAACTTAACATTGCTGTGTGAAAAGCACACATTATTGTTGACATAATTAACTGTAACTGTGCAGTGGATCCGTAGTTCCCAGCATGCTTTGCAAGGGACTGCATTAGGAGAGTAAATTTAGGGATTAAAGTGTTATTTTATGTGTTTTTCAGTAAAGGGAAAGATGTTGTTAGTTTATGTTAGTGTTTAACGTTCAGTTATGTTGGACATTTAGAGTAGTTTCTGTAATGTTTTTGAATTTTATGGTTACCATCATGCAGAAGAGTGTCGCCTGTGTTTAGGCTGTGCGCACACATATACGCAACTCAATTCAATTGAGTTTGTTCAATTAGTTATTTTTTGAGTGCATTTTGGGGTGAGGGGCTGCATTCTGATATGATGTATCCTTTTTATTTAAATGATTATTCAAAAAAAAAAAAAAGAAATGTGTTCACCTTACGTAATCAACATAACATTATTAAGTAAACTGCACATATAAACATTATGTAACAGTGACATTCAACTGATTTGTATTTACTCAAAGAAATTTTGTCAGCTTTACTTGAATTTCTTTTGTTCATTTAACTAAATAGTTTTTTGTACAAATTACTCAATATTGTTGCGTGGAACCACTTGACACTTATTTTTTAAGTAAATCCAACAATTCATTTTTTTGAGTGTACAGTAACCTTGCCCCAAACTCTCCCTCTGCTACAGTAGCCACGCCCCAAACTCGCCACCTGCTACAGTAGCCACGCCCCAAACTCTCCCTCTGCTACAGTAGCCACGCCCCAAACTCTCCCTCTGCTACTGTAGCCAGACCCCAAACTCTCCATCTGCTACAGTGACCTTGCCCCAAACTCTCCCTCTGCTACAGTAGCCACGCCCCAAACTCGCCACCTGCTACAGTAGCCACGCCCCAAACTCTCCCTCTGCTACAGTAGCCACGCCCCAAACTCTCCCTCTGCTACTGTAGCCAGACCCCAAACTCTCCATCTGCTACAGTGACCTTGCCCCAAACTCTCCCTCTGCTACAGTAGCCACGCCCCAAACTCTCCCTCTGCTACAGTAACCTTGCCCCAAAATCTCTGTCTGCTACAGTAGCCACGCCCCAAACTCTCCCTCTGCTACAGTAGCCACACCCCAAACTCTCCATCTGCTACAGTGACCTTGCCCCAAACTCCCCTCTGCTACAGTAGCCACGCCCCAAACTCTCCCTCTGCTACAGTAACCTTGCCCCGAAATCTCTGTCTGCTACAGTAGCCACGCCCCAAACTCTCCCTCTGCTACAGTAGCCACACCCCAAACTCTCCATCTGCTACAGTAACCTTGCCCCAAATTCTCCCTCTGCTACAGTAGCCACGCCCCAAACTCTCCACCTGCTACAGTAGCCACGCCCCAAACTCGCCCTCTGCTACAGTAGCCACGCCCCAAACTCTCCATCTGCTACAGTAGCCAGACCCAAAGTTTCAGTCTGTTACAGTAGCCACACCCAAACTCTCCGTCTGCTACAGTAGCCACGCCAAACTCTCCGCCTGTTACAGTAGCCATGCCCAACCTCTCCATCTGCTAAAGTAGCCAGACCCCAAACTCTCCCTCTGCTACAGTAGCCACACCCAAAGTTTCAGTCTGTTACAGTAGCCGCACCCAAACTCTCCATCTGTTACAGTAGCCACGCCCAAAACTCTCCATCTGCTACAGTAGCCACGCCCAATCTCTCTGTCTGCTACAGTAGCCACACCCAAAGTTTCAGTCTGTTACAGTAGCCGCACCCAAACTCTCCATCTGTTACAGTAGCCACGGCCAAAACTCTCCATCTGCTACAGTAGCCACGCCCAATCTCTCTGTCTGCTACAGTAGCCACACCCCAAACTCTCCTTCTGATACAGTAGCCACGCCCCAAACTCTCCACCTGCGACAGTAGGCACAACCAAACTCTCCATCTGCTACAGTAGCCACACCCAATCTCTCTGTCTGCTACAGTAGCCACACCCAAAGTCTCTGTCTGTTACAGTAGTAACAACCAAATTTTTAATCTGCTACAGTAGCCACTCCCAAACTCTCCATCTGCTACAGTAGCCACTCCCAAACTCTCCATCTGCTACACTAGCAACAACCAAACTCTCAATCTGCTACACTAGCCACTCCCAAACTCTCAATCTGCTACAGTAGCCACTCCCAAACTCTCAATCTGCTACAGTAGCCACTCCCCAAACTCTCCATCTGCTACAATAACCATGCCCAATCTCTCTGTCTGCTACACTAGCCACTCCCAAACTCTCCATCTGCTACAGTAGCCACACCCAAACTCTCCATCTGCTACAATAACCATGCCCAATCTCTCTGTCTGCTACAGTAGCCACACCCCAAACTCTCCACCTGCGACAGTAGCCACAACCAAACTCTCCATCTGCTACAGTAGTCACACCCAAAGTCTCCGTCTGTTACAGTAGCAACAACCAAACTCTCCATCTGCTACAGTAGCCACTCCCAAACTCTCAATCTGCTACAGTAGCCACTCCCAAACTCTCAATCTGCTACAGTAGCCACTCCCAAACTCTCCATCTGCTACACTAGCCACTCCCAAACTCTCCATCTGCTACAGTAGCCACACCCAAACTCTCCATCTGCTACAATAACCATGCCCAATCTCTCTGTCTGCTACAGTAGCCACACCCCAAACTCTCCATCTGCTACAGTAGCCATGCCCAAACTCTCCCTCTGCTACAGTAGCCACGCCCCAAACTCTCCATCTGCTACAGTAGCCACTCCCAAACTCTCCATCTGCTACAATAACCATGCCCAATCTCTCTGTCTGCTACAGTAGCCACACCCCAAACTCTCCATCTGCTACAGTAGCCATGCCCAAACTCTCCATCTGCTACAGTAGCCACTCCCAAACTCTCCATCTGCTACAATAACCATGCCCAATCTCTCTGCCTGCTACAGTAGCCACACCCCAAACCCTCCATCTGCTACAGTAGCCACGCTCCAAACCCTCCATCTGCTACAGTAGCCATGCCCAAACTCTCCATCTGCTACAGTAGCCACGCCCCAAACTCTCAGCCTGCTCGAGTAGTCACGCCCCAATCTCTCTGCCTGCTACAGTAGCCACGCCCCAAACCCTCCATCTGCTACAGTATCCACGCCCCAAACTCTCAAGCTGCTACAGTAACCACGCCCCAAACTCCCATCTGCTACAGTAGCCACGCCCCAAACCCTCCATCTGCTACAGTAGCCACGCCCCAAACTCTCAAGCTGCTACAGTAACCACGCCC
Source organism: Megalobrama amblycephala (assembly GCF_018812025.1). Classification (NCBI taxonomy): domain Eukaryota; kingdom Metazoa; phylum Chordata; class Actinopteri; order Cypriniformes; family Xenocyprididae; genus Megalobrama; species Megalobrama amblycephala. The sequence goes on along the minus strand of NC_063052.1, from coordinate 14,613,159 downwards.
CAAACTCCCATCTGCTACAGTAGCCACGCCCCAAACCCTCCATCTGCTACAGTATCCACGCCCCAAACTCTCAAGCTGCTACAGTAACCACGCCCCAAACTCCCATCTGCTACAGTAGCCACGCCCCAAACTCTCCATCTGTTACAGTAGTCACACCCCAAACTCTCAATCTTACATAGGCCTACTTCACCTTTAAGTGACCATCATCTGTACACTTCACTAACAGCCTCGTTAGAATGACTCTATGAGTCCTGCAGTGCCCTTCAAGGGCACAAAAGTGCCATTTGGAATCGTTCCATTCTGTCCATCCATAACCAGCAGATACAATCTTTGTCTAATTACTGCAGCCAGTCCAATGACAAAGAAAAAAAAAAAAGAACCTGCAAAGTCATTTAGCTCTGTGTGCATTGCTAGAAAGTAATTAAAGGCTTTACAGAAAGAGCTATATCTTTTGAGATGTGAGATCTGTTGAACTGGAAAGCTTGAGATTAAGATGTTTTTCACCAGCTTTCTGTAACTGGAGAATATGAGAGAAGAAAAAATATGTGTAATCGAGACACAATGGCATGACAGAAGTGATATAGCAGGCTTTTCTTTATCAAAAGAATTGTCTGAAATTGTGACGAGAGGAACAAGAATGGCTATGAATAAAGATGAGGATTCTCGCCCAGTAAGACTGTATTTGTAGAAATCAAACAACCAATGTGTGTGAATGCTAATGATGTCCCGAAATACACAATTGTGCTGGAGGTTTTGCAGGTATATTCAGTTTCAGTTCAACTTGTGCACTCGGATTTAATACACTGTTGAATAATACCATAATACCCAACATACTATAACTGCTTATGTCCTTCCATTTCAATAATATTTTTAAAGGTCATTTTAATGTCATCTGTCTCTGGTGGGCACTGATGGACCTATTGAACCATGGTAGAAACTTGTTAGAGATTCAGATATTGTTTCGATATAGTGTAAATCTATGATACAATGGCTGAAACAAGCAAATAATTCAGCATTTTCTTCCTTACTGGTGAATTCAAATTATATTGTTCTTCATTCATCATTTCAAGTATTATTTTACCTCTAAATTTATGCACTTGGCAAATCCAAAGTGACTCAGATTGCATTTAGGATATGAATGTAGCGGTAGTAGCTCTAGAAATTGCAAATCTTTAGGTTAGTGTGTTTCATTCCTGGTTGAAAAAAATATAATAATAGACAGACTCCCCAAAGAAAAAAAAAATTGCGCTGAATATTCACATTTGGTGTGAAAGGACCATTCGACTGCAACTATCTACAAAACGTTGAATGTGTTGTGTATGTGCAGCAGTTCAAGCTGAATTGACTGCAGAAGTCGAACGCTTAGGGTTAGGGAACAAAACCTTGATCAGAATGTCAGCGCAATGCTCCTCGCAAGCACCGTAATACGTTTTGACAAACGAAAAGTGACAGCAGTAATATGTTTTCTATGGGCCATAAGACAACTTTAGAAGTTGTGCTTTCCAGTAGAATTGCAGTAAAATGGAGGTAGAATGAAGAAGGAAATCTGAATGCAGTAGACGTTCTCCATCTGCCGCTGTTCCACTGTGAGACTCCTCCGCTTTGTTCGGCCCAGTTTGAGGGGGGTTGCTTCTAGGGAGCATGTTTGCCAGCCCTATCGCGTTTCCCAGAAACCTCAAAGAACATCTAAAACATGTTTTTTTCTCTCTCTCTCTATCCTACTGACTGCAGTGAGGGCAACACTGTCTCTTCTGCAGAGGATTATATCCCCGGAGCATTCATGACCTTCATAGTCTCACTGGAGAAGGGCGTGTTCTGAGAGAATTGGATTCTCTTTGTTGTGTCTATTTCTTCATTCTCTTTTTAGACTCCTTAGTTAAGTAAGCAAACTCAGGAACAGTGAGCAAGAACATTTTCATTAACATTGGCCTGTTTAACTTCTGTTGTCCTCATGGCCTGTTTTGGCACCAGTTAGCACATATAAACAGGTATAAACACAAATGTTTTTTCAGTTTTCCACAGTATAATAAACATATGTATTTTATATTTTTTTAGACACAAGATGGATGAAATATTCCTGAAACATCATGTGATGTCGTATGTAAGTCTTAAAGGGGTTATGAATTGAGAAATCAAATTTTCCTTTAGCTTTTGATATATGAGAGGTCATCGTACTATAAGAATATCCTGTAAGTTTCAGAACCGGAAACTTCCTTGTTAGTCCAATAAAAGCTTTTATTGACACCAGACCCAGCGAACGACTTGTCCCGGAATAGGTGAAACTCCGCCTCCAGAAATCAATGCCTACTTCGTCATTATAACGTTAATCCCACCCACTGGCGTGTTAAGGAGATAAGGAGAGAAGAGCGATACAGGTCTAAAATAACATTACCTTTCAAAGGATCCTAATGCAGGAATATGGTTATTTATTTTCAACAATGTGAATGTCTCAGTTGAGCTTTATTATTTGTATTCGGTACATTTCACTGTGAATTCTTTGGTAAGTCAATCACATTTTGGTGCAAACAGACTTTTACAATATGGACTCGACAGTAATGCAACAACATGTCAGTAACTGTGTTCATTCTAATGCCTGATCTGACATTAATGATTCATGTACAGTCTCATGATCTTTGTCTGTGTGTCAGTAAATCAAACCAGTGACTAAACGCTCAACTTCACCTTGTTTCTCTTAGTAGGATGAAAATAATCCGTTATTTAAACTGTGATTAAATTATACATAGAAAGCGATCAAAGAACGGTCCCTTTACAATCGCTGGAGCTGTCAATCAAACAGCGCGAGTTTATCAGTGACTGAGTTCTGATTAACTCACGTTTTATTCAACGAATCTCTTGTTACATCACATTTGCGTTGTTAGTTATGATGAAAGCATTCGTTAGTGTGCAGAAATTGAGTTGCAATGACGAGATCACTGCTTTCATGAGCTCAACAACATCGACTACAATGTTCATCACTGCAACCTTTCATGCCACGATCTAAATATAATGCCATAGATCTAAATATACTGCAACACTTTTCATGATTAGTGAACCTTGAGAGCTGTTATAGTAAAAACGTGCTAAAAGTTTTCAAGAGAGAAATACTTAGCTATTTTATATGCAAAGATGTCAGCCAATCACAGCAGTGGGCATTTACACTGAAGTCTCACAGCAGACACGCCCCTTTAAACAGAGCATTCAAATAAGAGGGCTAAAATTAGGGTAGAAAAATGCCTTTTATTTGTAAATTATGACAATTTTTCATGTAAAAAGCATACTAACATAAGTGCACCCCAGGAAACATTATAAAACAATGCAGATCATGACCCATTTAAGCCCTATTCGGATAGTAATTGTTTCTCACGTGGACGTCTGCAACATAAATTTGCATGCTACCTCAGTGATAAAACTCATGTATTCAGATGGCGATTTATTCACTTTGGAGGAGCACCGATTACAGTTCCACCCCAAAAGCAAGCACATTTTGATAAAGCAGATGTGTATCCTTTAGTAAGATTAATCAATCCACTTTTTAGTAATTCTGCTCCCTCCTCAGACCGCCAGAGTAACTCCTCTTCCAGCTATAGGACACTCTGAATTATTAACCTGCAAAACAGCCTTTTAACTTGGTCATGATAAACAGAATATGGCCTTATGTTGACGTTTACACGCACAGCTCTTACCGGCCTACGTCTGTTACACCTCCATTTGCGATCTTGTTAGAGTCACGCAACAACAAACAGTGCGAGAAAATGACTCTTAAGAACTGGTTCTTTTTAATGAGTCAGTCAAAAAGATTTGCAAAACAGTCCTGTTCTAGCTTAAGTTAGCGGTTTGAATCAGACTTGCTCAATTCTTCTCTCTTTTTTTTTGTTGCCTATTTTTGGCTCTAAATGACCCAGAAACTTTTACTGTATATTTTACTGTATAGTTTAGATTCATGAGATGTATGATTTAGACGTGGAAGTCTAATTATAAGGTTGAATTGATTGTAAGGGATACATTATTTGGCTGTCATGTTGGAAGAATAATCCATTTTTTTCCTAACTTAATTTTATTTTTTTATTTTTTTTACTTTTTCCCCCTGAAGCCCTGTTTTGTATAGCTTGATCATATTCATATTTGAGAAACTTACACAAACTTACACTTTTTAAAGAAGCCTCACAGTTCCTCTTTCATCAGTGGCTCGGTGGAAATATTCCGTCTCCAGCGCTTCACGTAAAGCCTTTCACAGTCTGTTACATTGTAGAAGATGGAAGTCTGATAAATAACCTCATTACAGGAGTTCAAAGAAAGTCGTCATGGATTGTCTGGAACTTTCCATAGGCCGTGAGCGCCGGTTAGCCAGCTGCAGGCCTGCATCTACAGTATCTCATCAATTCTGAGCTGATTGGGGTCACGTACCGTGAGGAAAAGATATGCTTCAGGGCTCCAAACACTGTAATAATGAGACCTCCTTTTTCCTACATTACCGAGGACAGACGTTGGTGAAATGTGATCACATATGTTAATGAAAACCATAATCACTTGCCAGTGTGTCCCAAATTGTAGGCATGCTGTCAATGTGCTTTTGAATTCATCATAATTTCATTAACTTTTTGGGTCTTTTGAAACTTTTGTGTTGAGTCCTGATAGGCTCAAGATAATGACCATTATTGTCCATTAGCTCTTAAATACAATTTTGGAACGTCACAAATTTGGAACGTCATTCATCACTTGAATTGTTTATGTCTGTAGACCTGAATGATTCTGTCGAAGTGAACCGAAATGCAACCTATAATCTATAATCCTGCAATTTAACTGATAAAAGAGATAAGAGCGGGAGGTAAAGGAGGTGACAGCGTGGAAAACTCCACGCCTGAGTGATCAGGGATGATTGGAGGCTGAAGTATTGACAGGAACATTTTCTCATCAGTTCCTCTGGATGGAACAGACGCCAGTGACAGGAGAAAGACACAAAGGCTTTTACGGAATATCAATTCTCCTGCTTTCCTTGAGCTTCCATGGCTGAGACATGACAGGGAATGGATTTTAAGATGCAATGGGTCACCTGCGGTTTTCATAACCGAGAAGGGAATGGCAGGTAAAACTTCTAATGCACATGTCATGGATTTTCATCTCATTTCTATGCACCTATCAAATGTTGAAATACTTCAAGACTGAACTGGCTACTTTTCTTAGGGACTCTAAAATTGGCTGAATTTAATGCATGACTTGTTTAAAATGCATTAAATAGGCCCTCCTCTTCAGGGAAGAAGTGCAGATGTTCTCAACACAAAATTCTCGCTATGAAAACCAAATGCAAATTTTGCACTTTTCCTCAGACAGGAGTTTCAAATGTTTCCATTTTGTCTCATTTTGGCCTTCACAGCTTGAAAGAAAATTGCTTGCAAGATCACATGCTGCAAGAACAAACCTTAGGGTCTCTGAATATGTGGTTTGATAGGAACAGCGTTCAGGAGAGCTGAAAGCATTTCGGAGGCTTTATCTACTTAAGGTCTGCATGAGATCAGACTCTTTCTATGTGCAACTATGAACCCACTTTATCACCCACTTTTCCATTCTAGCCTTGTCTATAGCAATGTTTCCATCCAAATGTTCTAAAAATGTGCGTAAAAAAACTTAAAGGGGACCTATAATGCCCCTTTCACAAGATGTAATAAAGTCTCTGGTGTCCCCAGAATGTGTCTGTGAAGTTTCAGCTCAAAATACCCCACAGATCATTTATTATAGCTTGTCAAATTTGCCCCTATTTGGGTGAGAGCAAAAACACGCTGTTTTTGTGTGTGTCCCTTTAAATGCAAATGAGCTGCTGCTCCCCGCCCCCTTTCCAGAAGAGGGCGGAGCTTTAACAGCTCAACAACAACAAAGCTGGAGAATCTCACGCAGCCAAAATGACGACGGTGTTCAGCCTTACATTGTTCAAACCGGAGTCGACACTGATGGAGAGACTCAGGAAGAAGTTACAACTTTTAGAATGAAACTGGACGTTTCTGAATGGTTAGTGGATAAATTTATGTAGTTGCTGTGGAGTTGATTCAACTCATCCACTAGCATGTGCCGTCATGTTCATCTTTTGTGCAAATCCAGCATTGAATTGACCCTCGTTTGTGAAGCAGTCCGGCGTAAAATGACGGCATGTTAACAACACTATACTACAACAACTCTTCCTCTTCTCTAAAGCAGCCCAGCATGGCCCCGCCCCCTTTGTTGCATGTTCTCGGGGGCGGGGTTTATGTAAATTATAGGGTTAGTGATGTCACCAACCCGTGAAGAAGCTAATTGTAGTCTCTACCAGCCGTTTGTTGTAGTCCTTAAACAGCGATATCTGTAAAAGAAAATATCTCCCTTTACATTGAACTTTGAGCGTCGTAACTTTGCAGATGTTATTTATGATCAAACAGCAAATTTAAAATCAGAACCAAGGACCCCTTTAAGCACTCAATTTTTTCATTCGATAAGAAGACATGCACATAAACTATGATGGAAACACATTTACTGAATAAATCCCTCAGTGTGCAACAAAAACCTCATTTGATTTTGCCTCAACAGAGGATTTGATTGGATAACTGGACTAACCAGTGGACCACATGTTGGTTTGGTGGTTCTGAATCGCCTGAGCCAAAGTCTGTCATCAGAATGATTTGGTTTAATTCCCTCCAGAAGCGTCTCGCACGACTGTGTTCACAAACACCAGCATCTGAATGCTAGATATCATGACAGCGTTTCATCTGATCAACTGATTTATGAAGGAGGGAAAAAAGTGCCTGATTGCAGCAACTTCCATTTTTATTACAGATATTTTGCACTAATTTCCCAGGAAGTGATTATTTTGTTCTCTTGAACACATGGGATGGAAACGCTGCTTTATTCACAAATATTTTATGCGATATTTCTAATTGTGCACATAAGTTACATTTGCAATTTTGGATGGAAATGCTGGAAATGTTTCTTTATCATTTAATGCACATGTATTTATCATTAATTTCATTAGAAATTGTTTTGAATTTTATGCAAATGGTAGTGAGAAATACTGATAACGATACATCTGGTCTCATCTTGTCTTCTTCCTCATCTTCTAACATCTCATCTCGTCTTGTTGACACTTATTTCCTATATTATCATCTCATCTCACGTTTCATCTCATATCTTGTTTTATCTCATCTCGTATTATATCTCGTTTCATATCTCGCGTTTCATCTAATTTAGTTTCATCTCATATCATCTCTAGTTTCATCTCATATCTCGTTTCATCTCATCTCATCTCATCTCATCTCTGGACATATCAGTTCTCTCAGACAAACACTGAGTCCATAAAGGCCCTACACTCCTCCATCGCCGATTAAGGATCTCTTACTCCACACTTATTCAGGTTTGCTGATCTATGTCTTGTCATCCAGCTGCTGGCTTTATTATTTTTTTTGCTGTGCTTCTTGTTCAGGTTAGGCTTGTCCTCTTCACAGAATCCCTACTTACAATAATGGGAATGGTAATCCTTAGGCCAACATTCATAGTCCTCTGAATACAGAGCGAATTATACTGACATGACACCGACAATCCTGCTGAACAGCCACTGAAAGCAGCGAGCTTTGGCTTGACACCTTTGCTTATGTTTCTGACTACTGATAGTTGTTTCAGTACATCCTGAGAGTTAGACTCAAACAGATGTCTTTTCCTCGTCCCCATTCACACAAAAGAACGAAGATGCCTCAGAGTCTCATTGCTTCAGAGTCCCGGAGGATCGCTTTAATTCGAGAGAGTGGCTGAAAATGTTCTTTTTGTATGACGGCCAAGATCATCAATCATTTTCCTTGTGATTTCGAATGCATGTGAATCCAATTTAGTGGAAATTCTCTCTACAAAGGCCTTACTAATGCAGTGCATAATCTGCTGGTTACACAATATACTGTGAACCAATAAGCAAATGATGTTTTGCCAATTTGATTGATATATGGAAATATGAGGGAAGTTTGTGCATGAAAATTCCAGCTGACATTGACAAAGATTCTTTTTTTCCATGCGTTCTTCCCTAATCGCAAAATCCACCGCACTCATAACATCAAGTGGGCAACAAATGAAAAATAGCTTCACCACAATAGCTGGCAATAATATTTCTCCATCCTGGTATTTGCCAGCCTGCAGATGTTGGTTTACAGTTAATGTTCTGTGATATTTTTGTTTTTAATTTAATAGAAGATCAGTCTCGACCAATGAAGCTCGAGTGTGTTTTTAATTTTTTTTTTTTTTTTTTTACCAATGCTGGGGAGTATCAAATTAAAAGCATGTTTTTTTAATATACAAATTATCCAACAAGTTTTAGCTAATAAACAATGCATATATAAACAATATATATATTTCACGTTCTCTTCAAATAATTGGACCCAATTGGCTTTCATTATATGGAAAATATAAAAGTATGTAAAAAGTTATATTTATTAAATACTACTAGAAATGGATTTAACCAGAAAAAGATTACACATGTTCTATATTAAGATGCGACCCATGTAACATGCTTTTAACATGTTTAGTACAACTCTATGTTTTATTTCGTTCAGAGACTCTGCAGTTCCCACAAAAGCTTTCCTTGTTTTCACACATGTAAAATCACCCCTGTTGGCCTTCGGAGTCACGTTTACAGGGTGTGCGGTTGAATTCACGTCCACTACAGGCCTGAGGTCATCAGTAGACATGAATACATGCACTTCAAAGTTCCTGAAAATAAGTTCACAATGTACAGCATTTGGATCCAGTCAGATTTATACAAATGCAGACTGGATGTAATTGCATTCTCATTAGAGGAGGAAAAATCAAGCTGCATTTATCAAGTATGCCGTTTTATTTACTCTTACCATTTGCTTTTTTTCTTGTCTGATGCATTTAACCTGTCTGTTTTCATGCTTTTTATCTTCTTGCTAAAAGCACAGATGTATTAAATCAAGGGTTTTCAAACTGGGGTCCAGGAGTGCCGCAAATTTGAGCCAAAAAAAAATAAATAAATAAAATAAAAAATCAATGTTTTCATGGAGGACCAAACCTGTAGAAATTAAAAATAAATAGATAAATAAATGCAATAATGGAAAAACAGATAATGGAATAAATGACTTGATAAAACAAACATAATTCATTTTTACATTTAATCCTGATTTTTTTTACCTTATCCATCCATCCATCCATCCATCCATCCATTCATGTATTTATTTATTTATTAAATTTCTGTAAGTTTGATCATCCATAATTTTTAGGGCTGTGAAAGTTCAAATGTGCACTTAAAAAACTATGTAATGTTTAATAATGATTTAATGTAATGATGTTATTACATTCAGATTCACCAAATATCAAACATTTGATAATGTTATTATTTCACTCTGCTTTCATAAATATTTTTTTGTAAAAAATATATTTATTGAGAATATACATACAAGTGTGAAATATGGAAATACAACAGAAGTATCTGCATATTCCATTTTTTCCCTATAGCAATTAAGAAAAACAAAATATTTTTATATTATACAACTATTTATTGTATTTACGACACTATTTAACAGTATGAAAAAATATGCATGCAATTTTGTGGAGAATTTTTTTATCTTATTTTACAGTTTCTTCAGTACAATGACAAAAGAAGAGATTTTGTCGTCATAATATCATGTTTAATATTTTTCTATGACAGTACAAATGTATTTTAGCTGCCGTTATATTTTAATATTTTATTTGAAGGTGTCAAAAAGGGATATTTGGGGCTCTTTTGCATCATAAAGTTTGAATTACTATAAAATAAAACAAACAAACAAACAATGTTTTATTTTCCTTTAAATCATGATTGAATCATTACTGAATCCTGGTTGAATGTTTTTCAGTTGAGTCAGAGCTTCTTGATTCTGGTGTATCCCAGCATGCCCGTTTCATGACTTTAACGCCTACAGTGATTTCTGTTTCTGAAATGTTAATGGACAGGTCTGGCACGAGGTATCCGAGAGGTGCTCACGCGAAGAACCAATCAGGCGGCAGTCATGGTCCTGATTGAACCCACAGCAGCAGAAGAACCGGGTCGCATCTTGATACGAGAGTTTCTAATCTGGTGAAGGGGAGTTGAAAGGAAAGTGGAACCCTGGGTAATTCAGCACAGCAGCACCAGGCTTTTCCATTTGGACCCCAGGCCGTCGCAGGCAAGTCCTCACATTTCGCAGGTCTCCGTGGGATTAGCCATTACAATGGTGAAAAGCAGAGGTCTGCAACTGCAAAGGAGATCAAAGCCATTTCTTTGCAACCAGGACCATGTTAAATGCACAATTTGAGAGAGACAGACAGACAGACAGACAGACGCAGACCTATATACCCCGACACTTAGAAAGTGAGAAACTGAGAAAGACACTCTAGGTACTCTAGGTTCTGTCTTCACCCCTCCCCTCCCGAGACATTCAGCACTTCCATATTTCATTAAATGTGTCGGGATGAAAGAGCGAGCGGCTCTCCGGCAGGGATTTCTCTTCTCTGATGCATGCCTCTGCTCAGCTTTTCGCCTCAGATGGACTACTGTCTGATTTGCAGCGAAGACACGGCTTGTTCAATATGTGCACGACCTGAAATGCACAGAGCACATTTACTTCCCGATCATGAAATGAAACTGTGCTAAATAACAAGGAGTTGAACAAACGAGTATCAGATGAATTGAACGGTGGTGGTAGTGGTCAAAGGAATATTCCTGTTTTACAACTTATGACACGCTCAGATCCCACAGTCATGGAAATATTTGGAACTTGTGGTGTTTTTTAGGGAGGTGAAAAGGGAAAAAAATGAAAATTCTGTCATCGTCGTTTACTTTCTCTCATGTCATTCCAAACCTGAATGACTTTCTGTTTTCTGTGGAACACAAAAGAAGATATTTTATACAGGAATGTCATACAGGTTTGGGAGGTTTGTTAAAAACAAGTTGGGTTGAACTGGACAATTGGGTTGTTTTAACCCAGCAGTTGGGTTAAATGTGCTGGGTTTTATTTAAATTCAATTCAATTCACATTTATTTGTATAGCGCTTTTTTAACGATACATATCGTTTCAAAGCGGCTTTACAGAGCATGCATGTCAACATTACAATTTAGAGAATGCTAATAATTTAGGCAATTTAATTTACAGTCACTTATTTAAACCAACTATTGTTTAAAAATGACTGATTAAAATGAACCCAAAATAGGTTGGAAATTAAAAAAACAGATGCATAATTATTACTAGAGGCAACAATAATAATAATAAAAAGGTGAACGTTTATTAATAAGCAATTTAATAAATGTTTATAATTTAATTATTTAAACTTGTAAATGTTTAATTTATTATTATTTATTAATAAATCTTCATTTCCAACATATTTTGGGTTCATTTTAAGCAAGTAATATAGTAATTTAAACAATAGTTGAGTTAAATAAAACTACCCAGCAGGTTGGGTCAAACATTTAACCCAAATACTGGGTTTGTTCATTTTTAACCCAACTTGGGTTGTTTTTAACCCAGCATTTTTTACAGTGTAATTACTAGAGGCAACAATAATAATTAAAAGGTGAACTTTTATTAATAAGCAATTTAATCAATGTCAGGTTCGAGTTCATTTTAAGCAAGCAATCAGTAATGTTTAAACAATAGTTGAGTTAAATAGAACTCAGTAGGTTGGGCAAACTTTTAACCCAACTGCTGGGTTTGTCCATTTTCAACCCAACTTGGGTTGTTTTTCAACCCAGAGTTTAGTGTATATAATATACATTGTCATGACAACGTATGTTTTTACGTTACTTTAACTCATAAAAATAATTCAAGCTATTTCAGCTTTTTAAATATACACTGTAAAAAATTAATGTGATTTTAACGGTAAAATATTGTAAAAAAACTACAGAAAAAATAAAATTGTAAATAGCTTAACAGTAAGTTCCTGTATTATATACAGGGGAAAACTGTAAAAGCTCTGACCAGACATTTATGCAATTTTCACAGTAAAATGCTGTAAATTTTACAATTTTTATAAGTAAAAAAGACAAAATCAATGTATAATTTACAGTCAAAATCTGTAAAATTCTGATGATCCCACAATTCCCTGTGTGACACTCCACATTTGAAAGTATTTTGTTTAAATAATCATGTTTCTTAATAGTTTTTTTTTGTTATCAGTTATGTACATTAGGGTTTTATGTTACATCTTCTGTTGTTTAATGAATGTTTGTTGCATTATTTAAGTATTGTGGGTTACCATGATGGTGTTTTGCGTTTGCATGAATGAAACTTTGCACCTTCTTTATATTAGTATATATACTTCAGCTTGTGGAAAAGCTACTTGTGATGAACTCTGATTCTTCATGTGGCTTTCTCTTTTACCACCTGCATTATTATGGTGCTTGTCAGTATATGTTAAAGGTACAAAACAGATTTTAGTAGTAATGTGCATTGTTGAATTTATTGGTTTACATTCAAATTTTCTTAAATTACAATTTTATACTGTAAAATTTACACTTTGATCTGTAAATGAGTTTACAGTTTTTCTGTATTTTTTACAAAATTATTCTGGCAACCACAGCTGCCAAAATTATTTTGTACAAACTACGGAATTTTTTTTACAGTATATGTTATATGAGATTCAACTTGATTTTTAAAGTCAGTTTATTATAATTTAAGTTGTACAGCCAGTTTGATTATACCAAAGACTATAGAATAACACACTCGTATTGTTTTGAATGGAAGAAAGTGAAACGCACAATATGGCGGAATAAGTCCCGCCTTCTAAATAAGTTCCAATCGCTAATTGGTAAAGTCATCGCATCACTGCAGCGGCCGTTAGAAGCTCTGGTTAGTATAGAAACAGTCAGACGCATTTACTCGCATTTAAGACTGATCCAGCCTGAAAAATAAAGTTTTTTTGTCATGATTCAAGCATTTAGAAACAAAATTTAAGAGACAGTTGTTTTCAGATTTCAAATATGAAATTTAATCGAAAGCTTGGCGAACAGTTTTGGAGAATTTGGTGTTTGCACATTCAAAGAGATTGAATGCACTTGCACTTGCATGCCTGAGAATCGCCCAAGATGGCCGCCGAGTGAAATGACTTGTCTTAAAGGGACTTTGATTATACTTAAAAATTTAAGGCAGCAAGGTTCAAATAGATTTTTCAGTTTTGGGTGAACTATCCCTTTAAGTTTCAGTGCTGAAGAACATAATTTAATCCATTATCATCACCAACCAGAATTGCAGAAGTAATTATTGCTTTCAAAAGGTTCCCTGAGCACTCAGAGTGTCGCCCCGAACACACACCATTGGTTAAAGCTCCTGACGGTCCGATCACACAGTGACAGCTTGAGTCTGGGAAGTGAAAGTGTGGCTGTGGCCAAACCTCTCTAATTTAATTGACTGGGACCTCAGAAAACTGGCAAAGGTTGCGAAGCTCATTATCTGAAAAAGATCAAGCTTTTAGCATGGGTGCAGGAAAAGCAAGAATATTATTTAATGAGTAAATGGAATACAGTTATGGCAGATAAGCTTTGTTCCCTGTTTGCGAGAACTGCATCGAGGGATGAACATAATTTGTTGCAACTTACTCGCGTGAGGCGGGAATGGGGAGGAGAGAGAGGCCGTGCTGAGCTCCAATTACCGGAGAAACACGACCTGAATCTCTACAATGAGAGTTTACAGGTGTGCTGAAATGGATTTGAAATAAATGGATGCATGTGACTTTGACAGACTGAAGGTGTAAAGCATGTTTTCTCTAGCTGTAGCCTTGCCTGGAATAGAGAATGATGATAAATTCACCAAGTGAAAAATGTTTATATCATATTTATTTATTATTGTATTTCTTTTAGCATGTGGGACAACTGATTCTGGTTATTGCCTATATGACAAGAAATAATTAGGAAAAATTGACCACAAAGTAGTGTTAAATTACTGAAAAATAATTAACACACACTACAGTTAAAGAATTTTTAAAAACATTTTGAAAGAAGTGTTTCATGCTCACCAAGGCTGTATTTGTTTGATCAAAAAATAAAGTAATATTTTGAAATATTATAGCAATTTTTTCTATGTGAATTTATTGTAAACTGTAATTTATTCCTTTGATCAAAGCTGAATTTTCAGCATCATTACTCCAGTCTTCAGTGTCACATGATCCTTCAGAAATCATTCTGATATGATGATTTGCTGCTCAAGAAACATTTATTATTATTATCAATGTTGAAAACAGTTGTGCTGCTTCATATTTTGTAGAAACTGATACATCTGAATGCATAAAAAGTTCAAAAGAACAGCATTTACTTGAAATATAATCTTTTGTAACATTATAAATATTGTCACTTTTGATCAGTTAAATGCATCCTCGCTGAATAAAAGTATTTCTGTTTAAAGTGAAGTCAAACATTGATTATATTTTTCTTCATTATTTTCTTCCTGTGGAGCTCCTGGAGAATCCGATATGATTTCAACTCCCACCAGAATACAAATGAACTTGATAATTTGCAAGTTCATGGTAAAAAATGAAATAATTATTCTTCTCAATTTGTAGTGAATCTCTTTTATTGTATTATCGGTGTGACTCATGCTCATTAAAATCTTGGCTGTCTGCATAATGGAATTTTATCAAAATGTTTCCTTAGTGAGGAGACCACGTCAGACGGCTCTAATATACTTGATACAGAGCATGCTGAAGCATTGATAGGATTACCCATGCTGCACAGCAGTCTTTCTGAGATGGATATGACTGTGATTTGCCAGGAGGATGTGTGTGTGTGATCCCTGCAATACATGACAAATGGTTTAACAGTTTTGCATCTTGTGAACTAAAAAAAAAAATCATGAATCCACATATTCATCCTTACAAAATGTGATTATTATAGTATTAGAGAAATTTTAAAGATCATGCATTTTGCTCTTTTCCATGCAATTACAATTAATGTGGACTTAAGCTTTCAAGCAAACGTATCATAAAAGTGGTCCATATATGAAATGCATGCATTAGTCTTCTATATGCACAATGAGATTTGGGTCATTTTTTAATTGCATGAGGAAAAAACATCCTTTTGTGTTTTTAGACAATCATTAAATCACCTTTGTGTGAGAGCCAAAGCAAAAATACTGATGAATAATGTTGAAAACGGCTAAATAAAATGATGTTAATTATAATGGCAGTAATGCAAATATATCCTAGCTAAACATTAAAAACAGACAAAAGTTCATGGGTCATTTAGATGTCTGCATCAATTTAATTTTACAGAAGTGATTTTATATACATAGAAAGCACATTAAATGCAAGTAAAACGTCTGTTTTTAAGGTTTCAAATAAGTTTGGGGAGAATAAAATGTCAAAATGTGGGTGAAATAATGTTCCATTGTCATTCAGTGTAACACTTATATTTATATAAAAATACTTATTCTGACCTGTACGTGTTAAATTATATAAAAGAATAAGTGAGCATACTAAACTTTATTGCATTTTAAAGGAGTAAAAAAATGTTGCTGACAAATGGGCAAAACCTAGGATAGTGGCAAAGTTTAAAAATGTAAAATTAAAAGCATTTGGGGTAAAAGTAATTAGTCTTTAATATGGCATAAATAGATTTTTTGTTGTAAATATCCCTGAAAAGAATGTTACACTGAATGACATTTTAGTGGGTGTCTTCTGTAAATCATGGTAAAAATGTATGATATTTAATTTTTGCTCAGAAAAACAAACAAACAAATAGCACAGGACCCATTCTGATGTACTGAAAAACAACAACAACAATTCAAAGCTGAAAACCCTTTTTTCGTCTTTGACCCTCAGAACAATTGAATATTAATGTAAATATATTAAACATGTTAAAGTAATATTATTTTTAAGTATATTTCATATAAAGAACACTTGAAAATTATAATGAAATGTATTGTTTTTAATACAAAATCCTTATTGGTGAACCCTGATAGTGAAATGAAAAATAATGCTTTATTTAATTTGTGACTTTCTGCTTTTGTGTTTTCATTTTTGGGTAACATTTTTTTTTGTTTTAACATGCTAGTAGAAATGTAAAATTTGTTGCCAAAGTTTTACTTTGAAACTGAAGCAATCTTCAAAAGTTCAAAAGAACAGCATTTATCTGAAATTGAAAGTTTTTGTGACATTATACAGATTTTTTTTTAAAAGAAATTAATAATTTTATTTTGCAAGAATGCATTAAATTGATCAAAAGTGACAGTAAAGATGTTTATAATGCTACAAAAGCTTTCTATTTCAGAGAAATGCTGTTCTTTTGAACTTTCTATTCATCAAAGAATCATGAAAAAAATGCACACGCATTGATAATAATCATAAATGTTTCTTGAGCAGCAAATCATCATATTAGAATGATTTCTGAAGGATCATGTGACACTGAAGACTGGAGTAATGATGCTGAAAATTCAGCTTATATATTTATATAATGTTAATAACCTTAGGTAGTAAATATAATGGCATTAATGCAAAAATATCCTCACTCAACATGATAAAACAACAGTGCCCCTCCCTCCGGGCGTTGAGTTGACACTCTAATTGACATCCCGTGACACTAACTAGAGGTGATAATTGCCTTGACAGAGAAAAAATGAGGCAGGTTATTTGGAGCAATTACTGCTTTTTGTGTCTAGAACATTCAGATGCACCCGTTATGCACTAATGGAAAGACTAATTAGACACCGTTACATTAGTTACTGATATCTAATTATTTGATTTAATTATGCACAGCCACAGGAAAGATGCACAGCATGATGCACTGACAAATGATTTGATGTTTTGACTTGACTTTTGTCCTCGGGTGTCTGCTAAGGCGATTTAATTGATTTCTCCTCATATAAAATATCCGTTTAAGAGGAAAATAAATGTAGATATTTTTAAGGGATAAAACATTTGTGACTGAGATAGCCTAATTAATCTTGTCCTAATCTGGTTGAGATAATTAATCTCATGATGTTTGATTTATGTGCTGTATAATTCGCTGTGCTACACAAGTTTACGTCACACAGTTTGTGTGATTTATTTGAAGCTCTCGCGACCGTACAATTATTTTCATTTGCAAAACACTGAAGTTCCACTTCATCAAAATCCCACTTTGTTACACATTCAAATGCACTATATTGTATCTGATAACACTATAAAATGCAGAATTCCCATGTTTCAACATAACTTGGTTTTACTGATTAAATATGTATGTCTGTCTCAGGCCTTTAATCCTCTGATGCATGATTTCCTACGGTGGCCCAGTAGTGCACAACACAACGAAATTAAAAAAGCAAACATAAGTTCACAACACAACGAAATCGAGCCACAACACAACGGAATAAAGCCACAACACAACGAAATCAATCCACAACACAACGGAAATGCTCCCGACCACTAGGGGGCTCTCAGAGCTCGGTAAAGTTAGTTTTCCTGGCCACTGTTCTAAGAGTGGCAGTAATATCAATACCACGATTAGTTTAAACATATGTAATCATGCATTGACATGAAATATTAATTCAATATCACCTACGTGCAAAATAGCTTCATATTTATACTTGTGAATGATTTGACGCGCTACCACGGCGCATGAAGGGAACGTCTGCCAATTCCACCAAATGGTTAAAACGTATAATTTGTATTCATTAAAATTACTTTTAACATTTAAAAACAGCATATTCAAATTCCAAAGCTTGCAGTCTTACAACAGGAACTAACAACCTTTGGAATTTGAACAGCTGTTTTTATGTTAAATGTAATTTTAATGAATACAAATTATACGTTTTAACCACTGTTGGAATTGGTGGATGTTCCCTTTATCATGCGCCGTGTATCGCGTCAAATCATTCACAAGTATAAATATGAAGCTATTGTGAACTAGTTGATTTTAATTAATATATCATGTCGATATACAATGCAATACTTAAAACTGTTGGTATTGATATCTTTGTAAAACTGTCGACTTTATGAACAGTGGCAAGGAATAGTAATATTACAGCTCTGAGAGCCCCAAGTTCGGAATTTCTTGGTTGTGGTTTAATTCCGTTGTGTTGTGGCGATTCTGTGTTGTGGCATTTCTGTTTGTGGCTTGTTTCCGTTGTGTTGTGACATGTTTGCTTTTTTATTTCGTTGTGTTGTGCAACTGGGCCACCGTAATTTCCACTACAATACAGGGGTTTTAAAGACATCAGAATGACGGATGCATGTGATGCTGACACTGGAGCCGGCTCATTATTAGCAGCTCCAGTGTCAGATCAATGCATGTTGCTGCTTAATACCAAGTTGGCTAATAATGAGCCAGCATTCGTTTGTAGAACTTGGAAGCGCTGCACTGTTTACAATGTAAACATAGGAGACTGACAGGAAAGAGAAGAAATTGTTGAATAAAGTTGTTGTTTTTGTTTTGTTTTTGCACACAAAAAGTATTCTCGTCTCTTCATAACATCAAGATTGAAACACTGCAGTCACATGACTGTTTTAACAATGGCTTTAGTACCTTTCTGGACCTTGAAAGTTGCAATGACGTCGATATATGGTTCAGAAACCTCTCGGATTTTATCACAAATATCTTAATTTGTCTTCTGAGATGAACGAAGGTCTTACGGGTGTGGAACCACATGAGGTGAATAATTAATGACAGAAATTTCATTTTTTGGGTGAACTAACCTTTTAAAGGATTAGTGTTGGAGCTAGTGGCTGCTAACTAGAAGTTTGCTGACTGAACTATAGGGAACAAGCCATGAGCTTCATCTCCATTGAGCAAGGCACTTAACCCTAGATTACTCCATGGAGACTGTCTCTGTAATAAGTCTACTGCAAATCGCTTTGGATGAAAGCATCTGCTAAATGACTACTTAACATCCTCAATATACTGTATTGAATAGCTGCTGCCGA
The DNA here is from genome assembly GCF_018812025.1 of Megalobrama amblycephala. Taxonomy (NCBI): domain Eukaryota; kingdom Metazoa; phylum Chordata; class Actinopteri; order Cypriniformes; family Xenocyprididae; genus Megalobrama; species Megalobrama amblycephala. Next base: position 14,594,295 of record NC_063052.1, on the reverse strand, counting down.
ATGGGAAAAAAAAAAAAAAAATCTGGAAAAGATCCACAATTAGGGGGTCACATTTGTCTCATGATGTGCTCAGCTTCGGCTGTGCAATAAATACCTCAATGCAACTGAATGATTATTATCAGAGATCTATTTGGCATAGAGTGTTGCAATTTTGGGGTTTTTCTGCTTTGTTCTCATGCTTCAGTGAGGTCTTGGCTGCTTTGGTTTAAAATTGAGACATGGTTTAAAAAAACATCAGATTTCCAGAACAGCCAGGAACATGGAAGCCAGGAGTAAATGTCAAAACGCTCTTACTTCCCTAAAATTTAAAAAGTGTACATAAAAATAAAAAGCTTTTACATACTAGGGGCTCTTTAACAATCTAAGCACTTGGTCTGAATTTAGGGCATGTCTGAATCCACTTTTGCTTGTTTACCAACAGGAAAAATGGTCAGCACGTCCAGTGCATGGTCTAAAAGGGTTGTCGCCTATTCTCTTAATGACTCATAGGTGTGTTTTGGGCACATCTCCCATTTCCTTTAAAAGCCAGTTGCGCTCGCGCCATAGCGGATTCGCTATTTACATGGCGGAATTTGCAAGTGGAAAAACTGAACGCTTCTCTAGCGAGGAAACGGATCTGCTCAAGTGCGCAAGCAGACAATCTACAGGACAATCCAGATTCCACCAAAACATTTTTATCTTTATGTACACAATAATAATCTTTAACATTGTAATCCTTTTATTTTTAATATTTGGCATGTTTGTGTGCTGTTGCGCATCCCTGTGTGTGTAAAAAGCGTGTTGTGCACCCGCCTATAGGCGCATATTACTAACACGCCCTTAAAATGACAAAAAAAAAAAAAAAGAAAAATACTGCGCCATTGACTTTAGAGCAGGTTATTTTTGGTCAATGGCACAGTCGTTTTTTTAGTTGCCTCAAAATAGCAACACGCCAACAATGCACCTGAACACACCTCGTTTTCAGACCAGCACACCCATGGGCGCACAAATGGACGCGAGTGCATTTGCTATTTAAAAATCGTTGGCGCAGGACGTGAAGATGAAGACTGCATTGGGCTGATACTACCAAAAAACACTTGAGTCGCGCCTGCGCCACATTGCGGCAAGTGTATGATAGGGCCCTAATAATTCACAATATTATTGTTTTTACTGCATTTTTGATCAAATAAATGCAGCTTTGCTGAGTGTGTGTGTGTGTGTGTGTGTGTGTGTGTATATATATAGTCAACATTTGAAGTGGATCAAAAAAGTTATCCTAAGATACATAAGTTGTACTAAGAAGAAGGTTTTAAGACAACTTTGATGAAAGGTTTTGATCCACTTCAAATGTTGACTGTTTTTGTAAAAAAGAATTGTTGGTTTAACTTGAAAAAGTAAGTTAACTGGTTGCCTTCAAATTTTGAGATTAATGAAGTTAAAAATTTGAGTTCATACAATGAAGGCGATTGGTTTAATCAACAGAAACTTAAAATATTATGTTATCTTAACTACATTAATTATCTAAGTGGATTTAACAAAAAAAAATGTTATGATAACAAATCATGAAAATATTTTTTTAGTGTTTTTTAGTATATATATATATATATATATATATATATATATATATATAATTGAAAAAGTTTTTTAACCTAATGTTTTGATACTGTATATAGTATATTATTGCTGTTTAGCCTAGTTTTTATATAGAGTTTTTGACAACTTTCTGGATAATGTGTAATGTTGTGCCATTTCTCAATTCCTGTAGTTTCCGGATGTACTCAGAAATGCACCTGGCAACATTAATATGTGCAACATCCCGTATTATAGGCCTCTGTATCTGGGAGTTTCTATTTAAAAAGTTTTAATTACATTTAGTTTATCTTCATGTTAAAAATACACTTAAAATGCAGTCTTTTTTATTTTGGTAATACTTTAGTTTAGGGTCCAATTCTCACTATTAACTTAAGCATGCATATTACTAAGATACTGGCTGTTTATTAGTACTTATAAGGCACATAATGCCTTATTATGCATGACCATATTCTTCATCCCATAATCCTACAATACCTAAACTTAACAACTACCTTACTACCTTACTACTTTATTGAGGCAAAAGTGAGAATTGGACCCAAATCTAAAGTGTGACCACTATGTTAAATCTAAGCACTAACAGGTTAAAGACTCACGTGTGTACTTGCATGTGAGTAAGCGTGTTCTCATGGACAGTACACAAGACGTGTGATGACAGTATCTCCTTTTACTGAGAATTTCCAGCAATTCTCCCTCAATTCTCATTCTCCTCACACTTACTGTGAATGACACGAGCAGCGGCAATCAGTCAGATCGCAGGGCTTTGAGTAATGAACGCTTGTGTCAACCTCAGCTGGCCTCTACCTGTGAACACGCTGAGCCTCCATCAATACCAAGCGTCTGCGGTGCGATTACGGTTTAATGTAGACCCGCAGAGAAGCCTTGTATGCAGAACCGCAGGAACAGGAGAGAGAATGACAAAAGGGGACTCGTGACATGGAATGAGAATGAAATCTGTTCAGTCAGCAGTCTCAGGTGTGTGACGTATCTCAGGCCATATTTCATGGACTGGCTGACTGACAGGATTATGGTGTCATGATGGGGTGAAAACATGAGTGATATCCCATCAGTGACTGCCCAGTTCAATCAGTCAAGTTCAGCAGACGTCCTTCAAATGTGTTGCAGTTTTTTGGTTTCTAAACTTGGTGTCACGTGGCCATTAAGGCATGTAACAACTTTTGAAGGACGTTTTTGAATGCAACTCACAAAGAAAGAAAGTATATTTATCATTGATATATGATAAATACAAACTAAAGTGTTACCAAAATAAAAAAGACTGCATTTTAAGTGTATTTTTCACATGAAGATAAACTAAATGTAATTAAAATATTTTTTATATAGAAACTCCCAGATACAGAGGCCTATAATACGGGATTTTGCACATATTAATGTTGCCAGGTGCATTTGTGAGTAAATCCGGAAACTACAGGAATTGAGGAAATAAAGGGCACAACATTACACATTATCCAGAAAGTTGTCAAAAACTCTAAATAAAAACTAGGTTAAACAACAACAGTATACAATATCAAAACGTTAGGTTAAAAAAAAAAAAAACTTTTTAAATTATATATATATATATATATATATATATATATATATATATATATATATATATATATATATATATATATATATATACAGTACAGTCCAAAAGTTTGGAACCACTACGATTTTTAATGTTTTTAAAAGAAGTTTCGTCTGCTCACCAAGGCTACATTTATTTAATTAAAAATACAGTAAAAAAAACAGTAATATTGTGAAATATTATTACAATTTAAAATAACTGTGTACTATTTAAATATATTTGACAAAGTAATTTATTCCTGTGATGCAAAGCTGAATTTTCAGCATCGTTACTCCAGTCTTCAGTGTCACATGATCCTTCAGAAATCATTCTAATATTCTGATTTGCTGCTCAATAAACATTTATGATTATTTTCAATGTTGAAAACAGTTGTGTACTTTTTTTTTCAGGATTGCTTGATGAATAGAAAGTTCAAAAGAACAGCATTTATCTGAAATATAAAGCTTCTGTAGCATTATACACTACCGTTCAAAAGTTTGGGGTCAGTAAGAATTTTTATTTTTATTTTTTTGAAAAGAAATTAAAGAAATGAATACTTTTATTCAGCAAGGATGCATTAAATCAATCAAAAGTGGCAGTAAAGACATTTATAATGTTACAAAAGATTAGATTTCAGATAAACACTGTTCTTTTGAACTTTCTATTCATCAAATAATCCTGAAAAAATAAATTGTACACAAATATTTTGTACAATTGTACACATTAAATGTTTCTTGAGCAGCAGATCAGCATATTAGAATGATTTCTGAAGGATCATGTGACACTGAAGACTGGAGTAATGATGCTGAAAATTCAGCTTTGCATCACAGGAATAAATTACTTTGTCAAATATATTTAAATAGTACACAGTTATTTTAAATTGTAATAATATTTCACAATATTACTGTTTTTTTACTGTATTTTTAATTAAATAAATGTAGCCTTGGTGAGCAGACGAAACTTCTTTTAAAAACATTAAAAATCTTAGTGGTTCCAAACTTTTGGACTGTACTGTATATATATATATATATATATATATATATATATATATATATATATATATATACATACACTGTAAAAATATTTCATGATTTGTTATAATAACATTTTTTCTTTTGCATATATATATATATATATATATATATATATATATATATATATGAACACACAGCCTCCATCAATACTAAACGTCTGCGGTGCATTTACGGTTTACACACACACACACACACACACACACATATATATATATATAAAATCATGTACACGCACATATTATGTACACACAAACTTTTATATTATATATCGATTTGACAGCACAATATATATATATATATATATATATATATATATATATATGCTGTCAAATTGATATCTAATATAAAAGTTTGTGTTTACATAATATACATATATATATATATATATATATATATATATATATATATATATATATATATATATATATATATAATTTTATTTATTTATTTTTCCTATAGGGCACTTACATGTGAGCCTCCTAAAAATCAGAAGCAAAAAATAAGTGTCAGAATTTGCTTACTTCCCTAAAAAAATGATCTTCCAGTTTTTTTTTTTTTAAGTAATATTTTGATACTGCATCTGTAAAAAAAAAAAAAAAAAAAAAATGAAGTTAGAAATCAATGTAAACATTTACTTATTTCCCTCAGGGATTTTTTTTTTTTTTTTTTTTTTTAACACAGTGTTTACAACAGTCATTCTGAAGTGAATGCAAAATGAATTTACAGCAAAACATTTAAAGTAGAAGATCCCACTGGGATGACCGGAAGGTTTAAAAGGAGAAATGTGAAGCTTGTATTTCTAGGTGATCAAGTCTAGTGAGCTTTTATTAACATTTATCCATTTATATATATGATTAAATGCTAATAAAATACATATACTATAGTAGCAGTCTATGGAAGTATCGCAGTCGATGCACAGTTCCTAAGAGAAAATGACATGTTTTTATGACATTACACACACACACATTCTTAACACTCACTCAAATGACACAAACAGTTGTCAGGATGTGTTTTCCTGTGTAAACAGCTTCAGCTCACTGAGCTTATTGAACACAGTGCTGCCTCCTACCAAGAGGTCAATGAAGTGCAATTAGTTGTCAGTGGGATTCATGTTTATTCCCTAATCAGGAACACTCTGACTGCATTGTGCTCTTTCAATACATGCTCATACATAACTGCAGCACTGGCAGGAAACCTTTAATGCAAGTCTATGAGATCCGATGACCGTATTTCTTATGCGTCCTCTGCAGTCAAAATGGCGGCTCTTATTGACGGCTTCAGCGCCTGCAATTTGCATATTACGAGGCCTAAAAAATCGGACACAATTACACTCTCCTCTCCAAATAAGTCTGTGGGACGGACCTGAGGGCGCTCAGCCCGACTCGCCTCAGAAAGCGAGGCTATTTTGTTTGGCACGGGCAGCCCGAGTCTGAGAGAAAGCGAGTCCTTGTGCGAGCCCGAAACCGCTGGGTTTTACTCCTCCAGTCATTAGCAGAGAAAACTGGGCATTTCCTAATGACTTCACACTTTCCAACGCGTGGGTTAATCCATCTCTACTCAGGCTAGCTGTGTTGGAAAGCATATAGAAGGAATAAATCTCTTTCTGTGCTATTCAGGACTCAGAATTACCTCATGAGCTTCAGCGAGAGCTCATTTGCGGTTAGTGAGATTACAAAATGGTGGACTGTTTTATCTGGTTACCTCTTTGCAGATGAGACAATATGCATTCATGATCATTTTGGCTATGTCCATAGAGTTTCACTGGGCAGAATTGAATTGCAAGGTTAAATGACTCTCTTGCAGCTTCATCATGGAGTGTTTCTGCTCTGAGGGAGTCATTACACAAGAGGATGAACTCTGCGGCGTTCTTTGTTTAGCTTTGAACGAAGCAGCGCTTCCCCATTAGGTGCCGAATAGGTAACGGGCTTGATTCATATTTGAAAGCTGTAATCAAATAACCGCCAGCACTCTCGCTGCGTCCAAGTGGATCGCCAATGCCTTGCAATTACATCCAAGCGGGACCTATTAACCCTTATGAGAGGAGAATGCTTGGAAATTGGATTATTTTGCAGAGGGAAATGTCATAGTTTTAAGTTACTCCGGCTGAACGCTAACCGTTTTGGATTGGAGCTCTCAGAAGTCTCCGAAGTAGCGCTTGGATTCAGGATGCATTATCCACAGCCAACTGTATTGATCAAGATACGAAAAAAATGAATCGGTTATGATGCCGTGCTCAAAGCAAATGCCACAGAGTCTCCTTAAAATTGTTGTTTTGTAAATTGTTGTTATTGATTTTTTTGATTCCGTGTCTTCGGCTCTGTATGTGGGAAACTGGATTGCCTGCAAAAGGATTTTTTTTTTCTTCGTCAAAGCTAGAATGTAAATAAAGACAGAAGCAAATGTCAGAGCCCAACATTGGCATTCTGAGATGTGGTTTTCCTCTTGGATACATAATAAGTTAAAGATGAAGTTTGGCCTCAAGCTCCCTTTAGATCTGAGCACAATCAGTTTTGCTCTGGGCCTGTAATTCGAGGCCCGCTATGTCTTTTTTCTCTCTCGCTTTCCTTTGCTTTTTCTCTGTTTTATGTCATTTTATGGGAAAGCCACATTGGCATTGTTGTCGTGACTGCTTCCAATGGTGGGTCGCAGCGAATGGGCAGAGATGGATGAAGTTAATGACAGTTTGTGAACCTTGTTGGAATTTCCTCTGAAGAGGCCCCAGCCTCACTCCGTCAGCCCTGCTGAACCATTCATCAGTGTCAGCTCTCAAACATACATATACATTTGAAGATGAAAAGGAGCCATTTAGCTCAAAGGAGGGAATTATGTTTATCTGTAAATATAACAAACCCACTTTACAACTCAAAGCAGCATGACGAACCTTTGATGGATGGATGAATCACTTTTTGATATTTTAAAATGAGGTATAAAACTATCTGATGGAGCTGGAAAAGTACATATTGTATATTAATATTACAAATCCATAACGCTTGTTTTTTTTCTGCAATTCCACCACAGGACAGTAAATATAACATTCCATGTCCTCACTGTTTTTGCATTTTTTTTTATATTTTATTAAATCCTTCATATCATATTTTATTTATCTATGACCTGAAAAGCAGCTTGTACTCTTCTGGCCTACTTTAAAACTTTGTAGTGCAGCACTTTTAATGTCATTTACTACTTGTGTTGCATTTTTCTTCAAAAGGTTCTTTTTAAATAAGTGTCTGCTAACCTTGCAGAACAAAAATACTTTAAGTGTTAGTCCAAGATGATTAGTGTGATTAACCAGCATACACTCTAAAAAACTGGGTTAAAACCCAAAGTTGGGTTGAAAATGGACAAACCGAGCAATTGGGTTGTTTTAACCCATTGGTTGGGTTAAATGTTTGCCCATCCTGCTGGGTAGTTTAAAGGTGCTGTAGAACGTCTTTTTAAAAGATGTAATATAAGTCTAAGGTGTCCCCTGAATGTGTCTGTGAAGTTTCAGCTCAAAATACCCCATAGATTTTTTTTAATTAATTTTTTTAACTGCCTAATTTGGGGCATCATTAAATATGAGCCGATTTAGGCTGCGGCCCCTTTAATTCCTCACGCTCCCCGCCCACGGAGTTCACGCTTGCCTTAAACAGCATAAACAAAGTTCACACAGCTAATATAACCCTCAAAATGGATCTTTACAAAGTGTTCGTCATGCATGCTGCATGCATACATCAGTTTATGTGAGTATATAATTTATTTGGATGTTTACATTTGATTCTGAACGAGTTTGATAGTGCTCCGTGGCTAACGGCTAATGCGCTGTTTGAGAGATTTATAAAGAATGAAGTTGTGTTTATGAATTATACTGACTGCAAGTGTTAAATAATGAAAATAGCGACGGCTCTTGTCTCCGTGAATACAGTAAGAAACGATGGTAACTTTAACCACATTTAACAATACATTAGCAACATGCTAACGAAACATTTAGAAAGACAATTTACAAATATCACTAAAAATATCATGTCATGGATCATGTCAGTTATTATTGCTCCATCTGGCAATTTTCGCTATTGTTCTTGCTTGCTTACCTAGTCTGATGATTCAGCTGTGCACAGATCCAGACGTTCTGCCCTTGTCTAATGCCTTGAACATGGGCTGGCATATGCAAATATTGCGGGCGTACATATTAATGATCCCGACTGTTACGTAACAGTCGGTGTTATGTTGAGATTCGCCTGTTCTTCGGAGGTTTTTTAAACAAATGAGATTTATATAAGAAGGAGGAAACAATGGAGTTTGAGACTCACTGTATGTCATTTCCATGTACTGAACTCTTGTTATTTAACTATGCCAAGGTAAATTCAATTTTTAATTCTAGGGCACCTTTAATTTAACTCAACTATTGAGAGAAGGCGCTGGTTTTTGAGTTTTAATTTCCAAACTATTTTGGGTTCTTTTTAAGCCAGCCATATAGTAATTTTTAAACAATATTGGGTTTAATAAAACTGGGTTAAAACAACCCAATCACTGGGTTTGTCCATTTTCAACCCAACTTTGGTTGTTTTTAAACCAGCATTTTTTAGAGTGTACTTGCAACAGTTGTTAAGCTATTTAAGAAGCCTCCTACAATAGGTTTACATGCATCCAAGTAAATAAAAAGCTTTAATTTTTCTCTTAATATCCATTGCAGCATCAGCTTTTTTTCTCACAGTGTCTGAAACGGTTTGATAACGGATTCGGTCTCTCTAAACCCCGCCTTTCTGAGAGCCTACTCTGCTCTGATTGGTCTGACGGCCCAGTCTGTTGTGATTGGCCGAACGCTTACAGTGTGTGTCAGAAACCAAACGGCCATTATCATATCTGAATTTCAGCACTTGACACACAGTGATATGAACAGTAATGATGGCGTCGGTTTTACCGTATCAATCTCATCAAAGTGGATTTGCTTTGGTAGCAGAAAACAGCGTCTTCTCGACATGAACAACATGAATCAAACTCTTCAAGTCTCAGATACAACTACAGTGACTGAGGGCGGAGCAAAGTAGATGTTGTTCACCGGCAGCCAATGAAGATCATAGGTGGGCATTATGCAAATTAGTTACAAACCTACGGAATTACTGGCGGCTCATTTCAGGCAGTTCAGAATCTATTCTTTCTTTTGGGAGACAATAACTCACAATAATTTATCTGCACTCTGATCTTTGAAACTTTGCAGACCTTTTCCATTCACAAACAGCTAAATTACACACTATTCATAAAATCATAATTGGGGCAAAAGTAGGGAAATTACCTTTTGAGTTGCATGTTGTTCTTAAGTGCCACAGCAGGGCCTTTTAAAGGGGTCCTTGATTAGGATTTCACTTTTTTTAACTTTAGTTAGTGTGTAATGTTGCTGTTTGAGCATAAACAACATCTGTGAAGTTACGACGCTCAAAGTTCAATGCAAAGGGAGATATTTTCTTTTACAGAAATTGTTTTTTCAAGGACTACAACAAATGGCTGGAAGGGACTATAACAAGCTTCTTCCCGGGAAACATCACAAACCCCAAAATTTACATAAACCCCGCCCCCGAGAACACACAACAAAGAGGGTGAGGCCATGTTGGGCACTTGGGTAAAGCTGGTTTTATATTCGCACATTCGGACATCTGTATTCAATAGCCTTGTTAATCACACTACATTCAGTGGACATTCACAAGTAAATATGCCATTAAAACAATACTTGCTTATTTTGATCGACTGTGAAAAAGGTTTAAGTTGACAATCGTTGGTTGTCAATAACATGTCGCTGCTTAAAATTCGCAAACATTAATTTATTGCACATTCATTGGAAAGTCTGAATTTATCAGAAGTCCGAATGTGCGAATATAAAACCAACTTTACCCAAGTATGTTAGGCTGCTTTAGAGAAGAGGAAGAGTTGTTGTAGTAGAGTGTTGTTCATTTTACGCCACAAACTAGGGTCAATTCAACACTGGATTCAAACAAAAGATTAATATGACGGCACATGCTAGTGGATGAGTTGAATCAACTCCACAGCAACTACATAAATTTATCCACTAACCATTCAGAAACGTCCAGTTTCATCCTAAAAGTTGTAACTTCTTCCTGAGTCTCTCCATCAGTGTCGACTCCGGTTTGAACAATGTAAGGCTGAACACCGTCGTCATTTTCGCTGCGTGAGATTCTCCAGCTTTGTTGTTGTTGAGCTGTTAAAGCTCCGCCCTCTTCTGGAAAGGGGGCAGGGAGCAGCAGCTCATTTGCATTTAAAGGGACACACACAAAAATGGCGTGTTTTTGCTCACACCCAAATAGAGGCAAATTTGACAAGCTATAATAAATGATCTGTGGGGTATTTTGAGCTGAAACTTCACAGACACATTCTGGAGACACCAGAGACTTTATTACATCTTGTGAAAGGGGCATTATAGGTCCCCTTTTTTACTATATCAATGGATAACACCCAGTCATGGTGTGGCTAAAGGGTCATGGCTTCCCAAGAAGATTTTAGCATTTTAGATCCAAAATAGATAGACACTGGTAGGGGAAAATGTGCATGTTTAATTATGTGAGAGGAAATGATTCCCAATGCCTTTGCTGTCAAAATCTTTATGAATCATATATAAATTACACCTCCCTCAGTGGCTTATTTCCATCTCAGACTGATGCCTGGCACATAAAACACCCTGATTGTCTAGCACATCAAATTTAATAAATGAAAACATCACACCTCCTCAAGTCCCTCTTGTTTTCAGTGGAGTAGGTTGATGTATATATTCATAAACAGGAATGCACTGCAAAGCACCCCCTTACATTTCTCATTATCTTTTGGGCATGTTCATACATACAAGGTTGTCTTAATCCAGGTTTTGTCCCTGTCAGATAGCTTACTCATGACAGAATAGCGTTCGCTATGTTGATTCAACAAGACCTTGGGATTTGGAATGAATCATAAGCTGATGGTAGATCAATATCTTGTTTGCTATTGATTCATTCATTTATTTAAGTCTACAGTCATTCAAGTTCACAAACTGTTTAGCTATTGATCGCCTGGTAGTTGAACTGATAAAAGATGACATGAACCTGATTTGGGTAGTAATGACTTCAAGCATGGCATGTTTCAACCGATGGACATTATGCTATGATGCTTTGTCTGGCTTGTATAATAAGAGGTACATTATGTACAGGCAGTGCATTACTGATTACATTAGGTCTAGGATTGGGGGTGGGGGTGCTAGGGTTTCTTTTTGGGCTGTCAAAGTTAACACAAGCCTATGAAATATAAAAACATACATTAAAGTTTTAAATTTGAAATATTTACATTAATTTTCATCAAATTTGATATTACTAGTTCATTCTTTCTAAAGACTAATCATGAGATTAACTGTGATTATTTTATTCTGTTGACCACTTGCTTTTAATAGTTTGAAAAAATTGCATATAGTTTTGTTAAATTTAGTAGAATGATGACATAAAAGATAGTTATTTTTATTATAGAAACAGTTATTTAATTGTGTTGTCATTATAATATTAAACTTAACATTTTTCTAATGTTTTATATATGGAAATACACTATTGTTGAAAAGTTTGGGATCAGTAAGATTTGAAAGATGTCCTTTTAAAAGAAGAAAAGGCTGTATTTATTTGATCAAAAATACAGTAAAAATTGTGAAATATTATTACAATTTAAAATAGATGTTTTCTATGTGAATATATAGTAAAGTGTAATTTATTCCTGTGATGCAAAGCTGAATTTTCAGCATCATTACTCCAGTCTTCAGTCTCACATGATCCTTTAAAAATGTTTTTTGGAAACCGTGATGCATTTTTTCAGGATTTTTTGATTAATATATAAAGTTCAAAACAACAGCATTTATTTAAAATAGAAATCCTTTGTAACATTATGAATTTCTTTATTGCTATTTTTTTTTTTTTTTTTTTTTTTGATCAATTCAATGCATCCTTGCTGATTTAATGATGAATTTCTTCTTCATAAAAAAAAATTTTGAACAGCAGTGTATATAAATGTCTATATATTTTAGCAAGGTCTCTTGCAATGGGATCATCACATTTGAGGGGTCATTGGCACCAAAACCTTTGAAAACCTCTGTTCCAGTCATTTTGGTGAATCAGAAAGTAATGCATCGAACATGTTCCTGCTGAAAGTTATTGCGCTGATCTAATGCAGCTGTATACTTTACTTCAGTCTAAATGCAGGTGAATCCCTCTGCCGGAGCGTCGGGGGTGTGTGAGACAGGAGGAAGGCTCAAGATACATTGCTGTGTGTTTGATAAATGTTAAAGGAGTTGAAAATTTGCCGCTTCATCTGCTCTGGATTATTTTGCAATCAACAAGCATATTTTCCTCAGTGAAACGCTGTCATCGGCTTTTTCTGCAACCCATCCCTCCGTGAAAGTATCCCAGGGGCAGCCTGTGCTCCACTGGTATGTGCAGTTCATTACTCTCTGCTGGTGACCAGACCTGAGCACTCATTCTTCACATACTGAATGTAGATCAGAGCAATTCATAATCCATCTCATTGGAGGCTGATTTGCCGAAACAAGGCCTGAGAATTCTTGCTAATCAAGGATGTGAGAGGATAAAAAAAAGATCCACAGAGACGTATTGTACTTACAGACTTCTTAACCTGCTTAAAGGTGCAAATTTAAATGAACACATTTAAATGAGTGACCATCAATTCTTTTTCCAAAAGTGTTTCACTATGGTAAGCCTGTTATGAGTGTTTATATTTTAGACCGAGCAGGATGCTTTAAGTGTGAAATCTGTGCGCGTCTCGTCATATCTGTAAATAGAGAAAAGTTGCTTTGACGTGTGTCTGGTGTGGGAGTGGCATAGGTTAGCTGTCACATTAAGCTGAAAAGGTTGACATGAAGCAGCTAAATCTCCAACCTCCAGGGAATCACTTGTTTTAAACAAACGCCGAACAGAGGAGAGTCTGCTGGCGAAAAGAGAATGCGACAGAGCTCGTAATAAAACAAGAATCAACATAAGCTTGGCTTTTCGGAGATGGCAAGAACTGAGGAATTTGAAATGTTGTAAAAGTGACACGGAGATGATGGCGTTTTTATTACTCAGCAGGTCAGTAAGGGATTTAATTGAACAGATAAAAAGCATCATCTATTGTGAAGGCTCATTCTTTTATGTTATAGCGCTGTGTTAGAATTTATTTTCAAGGAAGTACCGTGTCTGTTAATGGGTAAAGCTACAGTAAAGTCTTCAGTCAGCTTGAGATCCTTTCCATCTAAACTGGTTATATCTCTTAAAGGATTAGCTTCACTTTAAAATCAAAATTACCCCAAGCTTTACTCACCCTCAAGCTATCCTAGGTGTATATGACTTTCTTCTTTCTGATGAACACAATCAGAGAAATATTAATAAATATCCTGGCGCATCCGAGATTTATAATGCCAGTTAGCGTTACCAAACGAGTATGAGCTGAAGAAAGTGTCTCCATCCACATCCATCCATCATAAACATATTCCACACGGCTCCGGAGGGTTAATAAAGGCCTTCTGAAGCAAAGCGATGCGTTTGTTTAAAAAAAATAGATCCATTTTTAACAAGTTATGAAGTAAAATATCTAGCTTCCATATTCAAGTTACGAAAAAAAGAAGGAAAAAAAACAGAACTGGTATCGTGTCAGTTCTGTAACGTGTTAAATAGGGAAGGTGTAGGACGTAGCGTAAGCTTTTTGAACTGTGAGAGTTTTACCCTTTCTTTGTAAGTAGTATCCGGAAGGCAGATGGAAGTAGTGAATATTTTATGAGCAGTAGGATAATCATATTCATCCGTGCAGTCACACAAAGTCGAAGCACAACCAAAACAATGTTCTTCTGCAAAATGCATGCAGTTTTATTTTTTAACCACTAGAGGGCTAAAAGTTACATAGTGTACCTTTGCCTACAGGCAAAAACACAGTTCCCTTTCATGGGAACTATCGACGCTACGTCAATGACGTGCTTCCCGTCATGTCATTGACGTAGCGTCTTGTTCCCTTACTCAGGGAACAAGGGTTACATCAGTAACCCGAGACGTTTTTTTCATGAACCTGTCAATTTTGAGATTTTGCATCCAAAAAACACTTTTAAGTGTATTTTTTTATAGCACTTTATCTATTTTTGTCTGTAGATTTCAGTTACACTATATATCTTTAAAGGTAGTTTTATCAAAATACATACACCACACATTACAGTTTTATCCCCGTCTATATTCTGAAGGTTTTTGCAGAGGGGTTTGTTGATATATAATTTGCCTGATTTTATACATTTTATTCCTAAAAAAATGGTGATTTTTTTTTTCCTGGATGTTGACAAAAAGAGTGATAAAAAGAGATATCCAAAATTCCCTCTGTAAAAACCTTTGACTCTAATATGTCTCTAAAAAAAGAGAGAGAGAGAAAAAACAATTTTGAATCTGACTTCATCCAATATTCAGATTTTTGTTCTAGAAATGTATGCAAATTAGTGCATATTTAATTAGATAATGTCTCATTTGGACATTTATAACAGTTCAGAAAACTTGTAATACAAAAAATGTTTGCAATCCTTAATGTAATCAATCAACTGGGCAAGGTGATATCTATAAGTTATTTTTTTTTACCCTATTCACCTGGGGTGATGAAGGTTTAATTTTGGCATACGTCACCAGAAAGGAGTCTGATGTTTCACCATAATATCAACATTTTGATTGAACTTTCAAGGTCCAAAAAAAAAAAAAAAAGGAAAAGGAAACAGAAACATATGGAAGAATTGTTCACAATAAGATATCTAATATGCATTTAGAAAATAGATGAATGTGAATTTATTTCATTTCAACTTTAAGCCGGTCTTTGGAGTGGAGACGTTTCTTTAGGCACTTTTATGTCCCAGAGATTAATTTTCATTAAAACAAACAGATTTCACATTGTTTTATTTGTTATATAAAGGTCACATTACACTTTTTACCATTACTTTATTGTGTATTTTGTATACATTTTAATGCATACATTTTATTATAGATGGTGAATCTTAAAATATCAAAATCCAAAATTAATTTAAACAAAGACTGACATAAAACAAAAAATGATTTATATCGATTTTTCAAAAATTACAGCTTTCCTATTTTGCCCTAGTATATATGAAACTTAAGATGCAATGTGTGGTAAAGACATGAAAAATCAAGTAAATATAATTTGTGAACAGATTTTTTGGGTCAAACTGTAATTTTGTCAATATATGCAAAAAATATGCAATTTATTATTTGTGTGTATTTAGGATTACTAAAGTGAATTAGCCAAAAAAAAAAAGACAAACAAGTCAGCCATTTTATTTGAAAGTCGTGAGATGTGGTGAAAATGACCTGTTGTTGTGGGAATTTGATGACATGAAAACATAATGACACTATTCTCCTGTGGAGGTTGTTAATAACAGTCAATGTATATAAACTAGAGATAGTATGTAAACGTGCAGTTTCAAGAAACATACGCTATCACATTATTTTCTCACAAGTTTTAGGCCGTGTTGTGAGGAATGAAGCAAGTTTGTGAAGGTCATTGACAAACATGCGAAGAGTTAACCTTGATTTGTGCATGTACTGTATTTTTTTGATTCACATCAGTGACTGTTCTGAACAAATGAACGAGTGTCGTGGCTTGTCCCTGTGTGCTTCGTGTTCTTGGACCGTTAACGGCTCTTTCTTCGCAAGACGAGCGAGAGAATAGTGCGTGACCGTTCGAGCGACTCTGACAACAACAGAAAATGAATAGAAAATTTCATTTCGGGATCTTTTATAACTTTATCATCTTTGAGGCCCGGACCGTAATTGTTACAACAGCGACACTGTGTTGAGTACAGCGTTCGGTCACCAAATGGCTACCACTGGCTCTGCCGTGACCGAGCAAACGTTGTAGTGGTCAGCTCTGTCGCCTTAGGCTGGAAAGTTGTGGGTTCCCGATGCGCGCCAAGTTTGAGTCAGCCCGCTCCTAAATCTAAAAAAAGAGGACTTCACGGTCAGACAGGCTGACCACAGAGACATCAGTCGGCCCAGGGTTCCCCTGCCTTCTCATGAAGCCTGCGGCCTGCCAGCCCATAACAATGCAGGTTCAAACGGGCCAGCGAGAAGCGCGCTGTAAAAGACATTAGCTGGGAATAGCTCCGACCGTGACCAACCGGTCCGCGCGGGGCGTGCGAAGACGGCCCCGGCGTTTATGGGAACAAATATCTGCCTTTTTTCTCTCCTTGTTGTTGTTGTCGTCGTTTCTCGCTCCCTTTTCATCCCCACCTCGCTCTGTTCTTTTACATTTTAATACCCGACTTTGAAGAGCCCTTGTTTGATGAGGTTTTACGACCTCCTCCCTGTGTTCTCTTTAATTGGCCGCGTTCAGTTTTCCAGTAGGGTCTCAAAAGATGAACGGCATTTGCGAGCAGGGCAGACGTGACTAGCGGCTTGGATCTGCGTGCCTGAGAGTATTGCCTTACTGTGACCACAGCTCTTAAAAACAGAAAATCCATCTCCAGTGTTTTGAAGGGAGGGGAAGAGCCATAGCAGAGATAAGTCAGCAGGGTTTGTCAGATGCGGCGCTTCCTCAGAGCGATTGGCCTGTCCGCCGGCGGACGATTCTGGCAGCCACCCGTACGCGTCGCCTCAGAAAACGCCCATAGATCAGAAGAGATGCGTCTCAGAAGTCTCTGAGCTCCGGCGAGATATTCATCAAGATAACTTCCATTAAGAAACGTGTCATTTTTTTATGCATTAGCTACTCCGTTTCAGTCACTATCCCTGCACCGCTTCTGCTGAACGTGGGAGAATCAGGACATATTACCACATGAAATGCTGAATTTATGGTTCATTCTGGATGTGTGGTTGAGTGTTTTTCGAAACAATCAGGTTCTCCCGCCTCAAATCAATTATGCTTTGACCAAGTAACTAGTGGGACTAGCAAAGACAATCCTCTGCTTCATGGGCGTAATTCACTTTGGCAGGTCTGCATATTTGGCTTGGCCGCGCGCCTGCCTGCTACAGCTGTGCAGGAGACATTTCCGCAAGCTCTCTCCCCTCTTCTTCTTCTTCTCTGGGAGATTACATTGTCTGTTTGATGTCTGCCAGCCAGCAGATCTATGGCACATGTGTCAATGACGTGACGCTCATCTGCTCGTTTATTTAAAAGTGCATTCAAAATACGCTGTATTAATACAATGACTTGAATACGCTTGTTCTGTGATGAGCATGCTTTTCCTTTTTTGAATTAATTCTAAAATTAATTCTTGGATTTGTGTTTGGAGGCATAAGTTCATGAAATGAAGAAACAAAAGGCTTATTAAAAGAATTAAACTGTTGAAAAGAAAACATTGACATAATATTGTATTATTATTTTTCATGGTATATATTATATATATATATATATAAAAATTTTATGCAAGCAATATTTAATAATATTTTAACTGCTTTATAAACTAATATTTTACAGAGAAGTTGTACTTTTGGTGCTTATTAATATTTGAATATTTGTATATATTATGTATATATGTTATATATAGCCTAATATTTTTTAAATATAGGCTATAATAAAAAAAATATATTGCCATATATTACCTCAAAAACCCATGTATTCAAGTGTAAGGAAAATGTTATTCAAAAAGGAAATAATAATTGCATATATTTTTATTTATATTAAAAAATGTAATTAGATATAATTAGAAATATAATTAATTCTGCTTATTAACATTTGACCTGCAAAAAAAAAAAAAAAAAAAAAATATATATATATATATATATATATATATATATATATTTTTTTTTTTTTTTTTTTTTTTTTTTTTTTTTTTTTGAAAACCCAACATGAATATGAATAAATACACACATACACACACACACACACACATATATATATATATGATTGAAATAAATTCAATATATATAAAACAAAATAACTTTTATGCAAAATAGTAATTTTTCACTGCTTTATAAACTAATGTTTTAAGTTATACTTTTGTTGCTTATTAATATTTGAATATTTGTATATATGTTATATAATATTTATTAAATAAATAATAAAAGAATATATTTCCAAATATTACATAAAAACCCCATGTATTCAAGGTTTAAGGAAAATATGTTATTCAAAAAGGAAATAATAATTTTTATTAATTTTAAACAATAAAATTGTATTTTAAAAGCAAACAATATTTTCACTGTTTATTAATATTTGAATGGTAATTTATATACATATTGATATAACATGTTAATAAGCAGCAAAGTGTATGTGGGTGTGTGTGTGTGTGTACATATATATATATATATATATGCCGGTCAAATGTTAATAAGCAGTGGAAATGTTTTTTGATTTAAATAAATTAAAAAATATTATTTTACCATATGCTACCTCAAAAACCCATGTACTCAAGGTGTAAGGAAATAAAAATATGTTATTAAAAAAAAAAAAAAAAAAATATATATATAATATATATATATATATATATATATATATATATATATATATAATATTTTATTTTTATTTTTTTAAAAACCCAACATGAATACAAAGAGTAGAGTGTATTTCTAAAAACGTACACATGTTTTAAACCATATTTTTAAAAGATTTTTTCCTTTTCTTTCGTCTTCTAGACACTCTCATATGTCAGTGACCCAAATGTTCCTGCTCTATATGCTGTACTACAGTCCACAATGTCCAGAGAACAGATCTCTCTCATCAATGTGCAGGGCTGCATTATATAACATCGATGATGGCAATTCGCACCCCTCGAACATGGCCTGTGATTGATACTGGATACCATCCATTTCTTGCTCAGTGACTGGCACTCACGATGAAGATGATATTTCTTTCAATCGCCCTGGCCGGAAAATGAGGCCATGTTTCCTCTCTTTCCTATTACCTTTGGAGACGCAGAGCGAAGGGTGAAAGTAAAAAGAGGGCTGAAGCGATGGCAAAACCGCCTGCAAGAGCGATAGGGGAACGGGCGAAGGCAGAGTGAGACATCAAATAATTCTCCACCTCCTGACAGGACATGAAGTACTGGAGCTAATTGCAGGGATCAAAGAACAAAGGAATTCACTCAGACATGATTTAATGGAGGCAAGCCAAGAAAACCTGTTTCAATTACAGCAATGAGGGATATTCAAGCGGCCAGCCGAAGAGTCGGAAACTGCCCCTGGGGAAATCTCTGGCCATTGAGAGGAGAGTGAACGCTGAGAGCTCTGACTGGGTAGGCTAGCGCACAAATCAATCACCTGGGCGGTGGGCTTCGGCCAATAACAGGTGACATAAAAAGTAGATTGGGGTTAGGAGTAAGAAGTAAATCACTTCAGAACATCAGCAGCCGATACTTTCTATCAAATTAAATGAGAAGGAGAAATAATCTGGGCAATGTCGCACAAAAAAATGGAGGATAGAGGATTTTTCTGCTGAGAAATATACATGCAATAGCCTTTGTCTGCTCAGGGCAAAAGGGTAAAAATCCTTCCTTCCTCCAGAATGAAAGGGAAGGGGAAATGTTTGCAGGTGACAGGAAGCAGCAGATGCAGTAAGTGTTATGTGTTGTGAGGAACTTCTGATGTTTATCCACAATGTTATTTGCTATGAAATCTTATCTGTGTGTTTGGGTGCAGAGAAGTCATTTGATGACAAATATAAATATTGATTGGCATCAGCACACTCCCAAGCGACTCCTACAGTGATTGGGTGCAGCGAACGGGAAAAGTGTCCTCTGTTTACGCCATGAACGAATGTGGCATTTGCTGCCACAATTAAACACTTGAATTCTGATTGAAATGTATCTCCAGGAATCTGATTTGAATTGGATTTCTCACTGTCCATGAATGTGGATTGGATTGAATTGTAAAAATCAATGTCCATTTTTTAATTTTTTAATTTTTATTTTTTTGCTGTTTGGATGACATGAACATAATCTGATTGCAATTGGATATGCAATAAATAAATAAATAAATAAATAATTTGGGATGCCATGTGAGCAAAGCGACAGATTTATCACACAAACAAACTGTTAAGAGTAGATAGTGGAGTACAAATGGACATACAGTACAGTCCAAAAGTTTGGAACCACTAAGATTTTTAATGTTTTTAAAATAAGTTTCGTCTGCTCACCAAGGCTACATTTATTTAATTAAAAAACAGCAATATTGTGAAATATTATTACAATTTAAAATAACTGTTTTCTATTTGAATATATTTCACAAAGTAATTTATTCCTGTGATGCAAAGCTGAATTTTCAGCATCGTTACTCCAGTCTTCAGTGTCACATGATCCTTCAGAAATCACTCTAATATGCTGATCTGCTGCTCAAGAAACATTTAATGTGTACAATTGTACAAAATATTTGTGTACAATATTTTTTTTCAGGATTATTTGATGAATAGAAAGTTCAAAAGAACAGTGTTTATCTGAAATCTAATCTTTTGTAACATTATAAATGTCTTTACTGCCACTTTTGATTGATTTAATGCATCCTTGCTGAATAAAAGTATTCATTTCTTTAATTTCTTTTCAAAAAAATAAAAATAAAAATTCTTACTGACCCCAAACTTTTGAACGGTAGTGTATAATGCTACAGAAGCTTTGTATTTCAGATAAATGCTGTTCTTTTGAACTTTCTATTCATCAAGGAATCCTGAAAAAAAAAGTACACAACTGTTTTCAACATTGAAAATAATCATAAATGTTTATTGAGCAGCAAATCAGCATATTAGAATGATTTCTGAAGGATCAAGTGACACTGAAGACTGGAGTAACGATGCTGAAAATTCAGCTTTGCATCACAGGAATAAATTACTTTGTCAAATATATTTAAATAGTACACAGTTATTTTAAATTGTAATAATATTTCACAATATTACTGTTTTTTACTGTATTTTTAATTAAATAAATGTAGCCTTGGTGAGCAGACAAAACTTCTTTTAAAAACATTAAAAATCTTAGTGATTCCAAACTTTTGGACTGTACTGTATATTGACAATATTTATTTATATGGCAATATATAAATTATTAATAGCATTAATATAATTAATACTAATTTACAGTTTTTATTAACAATGATAATAGAGTGCTTTTTGACTTAGGATCATATTTAGGGCTGTTATTTATTTAGGGGCCGTTTACACGACACCATTTTCAACTAAAAACTGAAAACTTTTTATGCGTTTTAGGCGTTCATTTACACGACAACGACAATTTGGTGGACTGAAAACGCAAATTTAAGTTTCAACATGCATGTTTTTAAAAACTATACCATTATTGGCTCTCTGCAAACTACAGAAATGAGAATTTGTGAAAAAGGTGACGTCATGCACATGCATATTACTTGTTCAGTCTCAGTCTACAGACACTGCCAACTACTGGCCTGGCATGAATAATACAGCGTTTTTAGTCATTTTCATGGGTCTTTGTGAACGGGGATTGTTTTGACAATGTCGTCTACACAAAAAAATGTAAATGTGTAAATGTACCCTTAGACTAAACAAATTGTCTCACGGTAGTTCCATAAATAAATAAATAGAATGCATATTTAATATGTAAATACATAAATTATAATATATATAAATGCATTTCATCCCTGTCTGCTTTGGTTGGGCAAAAAATAGTCCCACCCCAAACTCACCCCATTAGTTGAGCAATACTGAAGCACAGAGACAGTGTTTTTACCCCTTTTTGGGGGGAATCAACCTACAAAATGTTGTCTCTGGATATTAAGTTGAAATAAGTGTTTTAACATCACACGCTTCAGCTTTAAAATTGACTGCGTCATCGCAAATGGATCTTGACTCTCCCTTTCCATCTTTATTTAACATAAGAGTCACCTCTCTTCTCACTGATAGAGAGCAATTGGAGAGAGAATGGCTTGTAATGGTAAGAATTATCAGAGGGCATATCAGCTGTCCCAGATCACCTCTCTAACTCGGTTACTGTTGGAAAGGGTCTTGCATCGCTGGCCTGGCAGCTACTTAAGACGCCCCTCCAATTCCCCTCTCAGCTGCATCGGCTAAGAGCATATTTTCTACATTAGCACAGACGTGTGCCTCCACCACCAATCGAGATTCTCACGCTGCCTCGCTTTGTGCAAGTGTGTCACGCCTAAAGGGGTCTAGGTTTAGCTACTTAGCATGGACCTGTTAGCCCCTGCTGGTAAATGCCATAACTACACCATCAAATATATTATTTTCCATGTACAGGCATTCATAAGCATGTACACCGATCAGGCATAACATTATGAGCACTGACAGGTGAAGTGAATAACACTGATTATCTCTTCATCACGGCACCTGTTAGTGGGTGGATATATTAGGCAGCAAGTGAACATTTTGTCCTCAAAGTTGATGTATTAGAAGCAAGAAAAATGGGCAAGCGTAAGGAATTGAGCAAGTTTGAAATGGGACAAATTGTGATGGCTAGACGACTGGGTCAGTGCATCTCCAAAACTGCAGCTCTTGTGGGGTGTTCCCGGTCTGCATTGGTCAGTATTTTTCAGAAGTGAGTTTTATGAAATGCTCGGCATGAGTTACAACCCATGTAAACTTCTTTGTATTCTTTCATGCTTTCATGCTCTTTGCACAATCTGTCATCTATGTAGGCCTCCATTGTCATTGTAGCTTGCATGCGTTCCGGGCTGTTCTGTTTATGCAGGTTTTCTTCGACTACCTTGTGAATTGACACCCCCAGGGCATGGTTGCCACTTTGTGGCTTAACTAATTACTGCAAAAAAAAAAGATGAAATGCACATGTGCGAAAATCCGGTACAGTACACACATACTCTTCTAATGACTAAATTCACATCATGCTGACCCTCGCGTACATTATGTGTATCGGATTGTGACTCTTTCTGCAGGCTACACCAGTAGATGGCGACAAGTGGCTGTTTTTAATAAATGATTCAGTAAGCCAACCAGTCAAACACCTCAGGGCTGCATTTAAGTCCACTTTTTTATGCCCTCCCATTGCTAACTTCCCTCCGTACGTCATTGCTTATGTTGCACGAGCGCCCACTACTGGTGGAACCCTTGCGATGTGTTTAAATGGAACGCCCTAAGCACTTGATAACTTGTGGGTTGAGGGTCTGTCTAAATAAACTTCCCTCGTGCACTTGATGAAGTTGAACGCTCTTCAAAATGACTTTCTGAATTCTCTCGAGGGGAAGTGCATAGGGAAGTTCACGAGTGTATGTCTAAAATTGGAGTTACTGTAAACGCAGCCCTAGTGTGTGTTTGCTTGGAGACTTGAACGACTTGAGACTTTGTTTGGAACTAGGGTGAATTTGGGTTGATTGGGACACTGTTACTAATTCATCTCAATGGCAAAACCCTAAATTCATCCTATATCCGTTGGTGTAACTGACAACATTGTGCATTAAATGTAGGTTACTCCATATTAACTTCTTGTTTGTTGAGCTATTGTATAAAAGCTGCATCAATTGCACAGATATTTTGCCAGTGAATGAACTGTTTTGGGATTGAATCATTTTTCAGACATGCTGTTTTCAGAAAATGGGAGTCATACATGTTTGGAACAAGTTAAGTTTCATTTTTGGGCAAACTAACGTTTTAATATGTGACGACCACCACAATAACAGGAAGTATATATGACTCAGATTCTCAGTTGCATCGTCATCCTTCACTAGATTCAACACAGAGTCATTTCTGGTCTCTTGGTGTCTTTCTGTGGCATAAAGGATGTATTCATAATGCATCTATTTGAAATGCCCTGACACGTGTTGTTATTGCAGACATGCACTAAATGCAGCAAATTGCTTCTTTATTGTTATTGGTTCTATGCCAGAAGTGAATTGACCAGTGCTGTCCTTGACTGAATCACTTGCTGTTTGGCGACTCACCCTTTCATTGGTTTTAATTTTGCTCCATGCAGTGCTTCTGTGGATCATGTACATAAATGAAAGCAAATCAGTGATAGTTAAAGAGAGAACAAGATTAATTCACTTGAACAAATTCCTGGCTAATGTGCTTTATCTGATCTGTTGCCATTGCATGAACATGTAATTTATCGTTGCCTTTTTACATGCGAATGATTAAAGGGAAGGTGCGGCGTAGATGATAAATGTGTCTGGCTGGATGTTCATATCAGCAGTCCTGTATCATTAGCATGGTGGGAAATGATGAGTCACCTGCTGCTTAACCAGTTCCTGCTTTCCACTGGCATGCAGGAGAAAGAAACCGCTGCAAACGCGGACACATACACACCTTTCCCTCTTTCTTTCTCCTACAAACAGATCTGCCACTAAAGCAGCAGGTTTACTTCCTACAGGCTACAAATGAGGAAGTTATTGCTGAACAGGGATGAAGGGGGTGTTTGGGAAGCTGACAAGGTATAAAGCTGAGCAGGGCACAAAGAAATAATGACCTGTGATACTAAAAACAGAGAGGATTGTTTGAAAGAGTAGGAGCCATTTTTTCCCCGAACAGCCCAATTTAAACGTCTTAAACCAGCCTAAGCCGGTTTGAGTCTGGCTGCAATCTAGTTTGATGGTTTTAGAAAATTTTTGACCTTAGAGACAAGCTCTCTGACCAGTTAAAGGCACAATTCACCCAAAAATGAAAAAATCTGTCATTAAAAATAAAAGTGAAACATTTAGAAGTAATTCAAGTGTAATCAACCAGTCTCTGTTATGCTGTGACTAACTCCATAACCTGTCCATAAACAATCAGTGTACAATTCATATTTTAACATCCTAATTATTTATATTCTTCATCTTTTTGAATAAAATCATAACATTTTATGCAAGGCATCAGGCATTTCCATCATGCCGACGCAACGCACGTTTAGGTGACTCACATCAAGCCCCTATATGTTGCTTTGCATAAAATTAAATGATATACAGAACAATAACGAATTTTTCAATAAAATAAAATGCTCACAAACCTGTATTTTACCGAAGACATGCACCAATCTGACTGAACTGCACTGCTCTCTCCTGAAGAGGGCACAAAAAGCCCATGATAAATAACTCAACCCCTGGGTTGTTACATCTGACCCAGGGTCTGGGTTACACAAAAACTAACCAAACACTGGGATGTTACGTCTGACCCAGGATCTGGGTAACACAAAAACTACCCAAACACTAGGTTGTTACGTCTGACCCAGGATCAGGGTAACAACAAAAACTACCCAAACACTAGGTTGTTACGTCTGACCCAGGATCTGGGTAACACAAAAACTTCCCAAACACTAGGTTGTTACGTCTGACCCAGGATCTGGGTTACACAAAAACTACCCAAACACTAGGTTGTTACGTCTGACCCAGGATCTGGGTTAACACAAAACTACCCAAACACTGGGTTGTTACGTCTGACCCAGGATCTGAGTAACACAAAAACTACCCAAACACTGGTTTGTTACGTCTGACCCAGGATCTGGGTAACACAAAAACTACCCAAACACTGGGTTGTTACGTCTGACCCAGGATCTGGGTAACACAAAAACTACCCAAACACTGGGTTGTTACGTCTGACCCAGGATCTGGGTAACACAAAAACTACCCAAACACTAGGTTGTTACGTCTGACCCAGGATCTGGGTAACACAATAACTACCCAAACACTGGGTTGTTACATCTGACCCAGCATCTGAGTAACACAAAAACTACCCAAACACTGGTTTGTTACGTCTGACCCAGGATCTGGGTAACACAAAAACTACCCAAACACTGGTTGTTACGTCTGACCCAGGATCTGGGTTACACAAAAACTACCCAAACACTAGGTTGTTACGTCTGACCCAGGATCTGGGTTACACAAAAACTACCCAAACACTAGGTTGTTATGTCTGACCCAGGATCTGTGTAACACTAAAACTACCCAAACACTGGTTTGTTACGTCTGACCCAGGATCTGAGTAACACAAAAACTACCCAAACACTGGTTTGTTATGTCTGACCCAGGATCTGGGTTACACAAAAACTAACCAAACACTGGGATGTTATGTCTGACCCAGGATCTGGGTAACACAAAAACTACCCAAACACTGGGATGTTACGTCTGACCCAGGATCTGGGTTACACAAAAACTACCCAAACACTAGGTTGTTACGTCTGACCCAGGATCTGGGTTACACAAAAACTACCCAAACACTAGGTTGTTACGTCTGACCCAGGATCTGAGTAACACAAAAACTACCCAAACACTGGTTTGTTACGTCTGACCCAGGATCAGGGTAACACAATAACTACCCAAACACTAGGTTGTTACGTCTGACCCAGCATCTGAGTAACACAAAAACTACCCAAACACTGGTTTGTTACGTCTGACCCAGGATCTGGGTAACACAAAAACTACCCAAACACTAGGTTGTTACGTCTGACCCAGGATCTGGGTTACACAAAAACTACCCAAACACTGGTTGTTACGTCTGACCCAGGATCTGGGTAACACAAAAACTACCCAAACACTGGGTTGTTATGTCTGACCCAGGATCTGGGTTACACAGAAACTAACCAAACACTGGGATGTTACGTCTGACCCAGGATCTGGGTACACAAAAACTACCCAAACACTGGGTTGTTACGTCTGACCCAGGATCTGGGTTACACAAAAACTACCCAAACACTGGGTTGTTACGTCTGACCCAGGATCTGGGTAACACAAAAACTACCCAAACACTAGGTTGTTACGTCTGACCCAGGATCTGAGTAACACAAAAACTACCCAAACACTGGTTTGTTACGTCTGACCCAGGATCTGAGTAACACAAAAACTACCCAAACACTGGGTTGTTACGTCTGACCCAGGATCTGGGTAACACAATAACTACCCAAACACTGGGTTGTTACGTCTGACCCAGGATCCGAGTAACACAAAAACTACCCAAACACTGGGTTGTTACGTCTGACCCAGGATCTGTGTAACACAAAAACTACCCAAACACTGGGTTGTTACGTCTGACCCAGGATCTGTGTAACACAAAAACTACCCAAACACTGGGTTGTTATGTCTGACCCAGGATCTGAGTAACACAAAATCTACCCAAACACGGGAAAAATAACCCAGTCTCAACCCAGGACTTGGGTAGAAAAATTAACACAATATTTTTCGTTCTTGGTGCGAACGGGACTTTTTAAGACCATCAAAACTGATTAAGCTGGTTCAAGCTGTTTTTCTTGTGTAATTCCTGAAAAATGTGCTTTAGGAGTGAAGTGTTCATTTATGCACTTGACAGACACTTTTCTCCAAAGCAACTTGCATTACATTCAAGATATGTTTAAGCTACAGGAAAAAATATCACCCACAGCTTCTATATATATATATATATATATATATATATATATATATATATATATATATATATATATATATATATATATATATATATATATATATATATATTTGACAGCATTTTTTGTTCAATATTTGAATATTAGTCTGACTCACTCTCTTGTTAGTTTCAATCTGCTCTTATCTTGTTATCTCCTGATCTATTTTCAAGATATAAGCTATATATATATATGATTGAGTCACATTTAGAATAACTACGATAGCATGAAATTGTGTGAAAAGCTTTCTGCTTTCATGTGAGTGCACACACACTGTGTTCATGAGAAAAGAGTAGGAGATACAGACTGTCACAGATTCCAGTAGATAAGCAGCTCTGTCAGCATCTATCACAGAGCGGCCGTATAGATTGCTCAATAACATTAGAGAAACCCTATACCTGCTAGCTAATCAAAGAGAAAATGGTGATTAAAACCTTCATGTGCACGGATTGGTGATAACCTTAGATGTATTCCATAGCACTCAATCAGTTACAGTACTAAACCTCTCGGAATATTTATTCTGCTACTTTCTTTTGAAGTCTTGCTCATCTTCTCCCAAGATGGAATGAATATTCGCTGGAAAGCCACTTTTCATCACTTAAAGTGCTGCAAAATCCATTAGTATCCACTGTTATTGCCTCTCTCTGTGTGTGTGTGTGTGTGTGTGTGTGTGTGTGTGTGTGTGTGTGTGTGTGTGTGTGTGTGTGTGTGTGTGTAATGAAGTAACATCTACTAGATGCATATGAGTGGGTGAGTAGAAGAGACAGAGAGAGAAAGAAAGGAGAGAGATAGAGCACTTCAAGGTACAATAAGTTGTTTGGAGTCACCTAGGTTTACATTAAGATGTAAAGACCTCTTAGTAATATGGAAGGAACTTTATTGAAGACTGTAAACTGTGGAGAGAAAAGCCTCAAAAAGTAATAGTTCACAAATAAATGACTTTCTTTCTTTCTTTTGTGGAACACAAAAGGAGAAACCTGACTATTTTCCATGCAATATGACTTCAAAAAGCCATAACTTTGTGTGAAAACAGAATCTTGACATCTGCTCTACATGGTGATTCGTTCATGAATCAGACTGATTTGGTTATAAAGTTCTACTTACTGACTCACTGATTCAGTACATACTTAAAATATGACGCATGATTTGTATTGACCATCTTTTTTTGTTGCCCATTCACTGTAATTGCATGGAAAAGAGCAGAAATGTTCTTTTTGTGTTCTCTGGAAGAAAGTCATACAGGTTTGGAACAAAATGAAGTTGAGTAAATGAGGACAGAATAACTGCAATAAGCAGATCCCAGAAATATCTTGAATTAATTCATTACACAACCACCCTATAATAGTAAAAATCCACCCACTCTTTTTAAAAAATCACCATAAATAATAAGCAGTGTCTCAGAAAAAGCTGTTTGCAGTTTCTATGCAATATGACTCCATGCATTGCTCAGGCCCCGCCCATGACTGCTGACGAACTCCGTCCTATTTGCTTAGCTCCTCCCCTGAGTGAGCTGTACACAGTCTGCCATTTATCTCTTCACCAGAGCATTTAACAGCAGCATTTATGTGAACTTTGTGTGTTTAAAATATTCTTGTGTTTATATGACAGTTTAATTGCAATAAGATTTTTGTCAGACTATCAGAGGCACGAGTTGTACAGGCTCCGCCCTCTTCTAGAAAGTGGGTGGCCAGCAGCAGCTCATTTGCATTTAAAGATACATGCACAAAAACAGCATGTTTTTCCTTCCAAGAAATATTCTTATTAAAGCTACTGAAGTTAGTTATTTTCATTTTTTCTTTTGTTGTTTGATTCATATTAACAGCATATACAGCAGTAGGAACTGTATATTACACTGCTGTACACATATCTAATATACACATGCTGTTTACGTTCACAGACATAACCAACTGTGTTTATGTGAACTTTGTGTGTGTTTTGACATATTCTTGTGTTTATTTGACAGTTTAAGTGCAATAAGATGTGAAAGAGAACTTCATTTGATACACACGGGATGCGCCGTCTGACAGACAGCTTTCTGTGCGCTCAGAAAACCATAAATCAGAAGTTTAGACTGATATGACTTTAAAACGCATGCAGATAATAAACTTTCATGATGACGAAGAACTGCAATGTCACGTGACCGCGTGAGAGATGATAATCAAAACCAAAGAGATGTTTTAGTTTTTGTCAGACTGTCTGAGGCACGAGTTGTACAGGCTCCGCCCTCTTCTAGAAAGTGGGGTGGCCAGCAGCAGCTCATTTGCATTTAAAGACACATGCACAAAAACAGCCTTCCACTCTAAAAATGGGAATTACAACATGGTATAATAAATGATCTGTGGGGTATTTTGAGCTGAAGCTTGACAGACACATTCTGGGGACACCAAAGACTTATATTACATCTTGTAAAAAGGGGCATTATAGGCCCTTTAACCAAACTTTTGCATGGCAACTATTAGTCAAACAGACAAGTCATGCAAAAGGTAACTTGTTAAAGACACTCAATTAATTCAAATAGCAAGTAACCAAACAAAATTTTATAAATAATTGCTTTTAATAAATCTCACACACACACAAACAAACAAACAATCAAACATATATAGAAGTTACATTTAGTTTTTTTTTTTTTGGTTTCATTTTCATGGACTTTTAGTTTGTTTCTCATTATTTCCTGTGTTTCATTGATTATCATGCTTATTTATTCTTCTCTTTTGTTTAATAAGTATAATATAGTTGTTATAGTGGTTAAGTTTAGGTATTGGGTAGGATTAAGGGATGTAGAATATGGTCATGCAGAATAAGGCATTAATATGTGCTTTATAAGTACTAATAAACATGTTAATGCATGCTGAGAATTGTTCCCTATATACTGAAGTGTTACCGAAATTACATTCACATTTGACAGACTGCTCATAGTTAAATTAATTAATGAGTTCTACATATGCAGAAATGTCCTTAATAATTTACAAAAATTACAATTTTACACATTGTTATTTCTATTAGAGCTTCTGTCTCAGGCTTCATTTTATTTGTGGACATTTTCTCACCTCTGAACTATCTATATTTTTAGCTAATGGTCTAATTAGTGCTAACAGTGAACACTGATGTATAGAAACCTTGCTCAGTCTTTGGGGCTTTACAGATCTTCTTCTCTCCACCTGGTTTTCTCTTCTCTGCTATAGGCTCATTTTAATCACTACAGCTTTCCAATATTTTAAGAACAAAAAATAAATTGTTCCAGAGACTCTGCTTTCAACACAAATGCCAGCTCTTATTCATGTGATGCAGTTTTGCTCCCATCGTCTGTTTTTGTTTTTGGAGGACGGGGAAAAAATGATGTAATTATTCATGCAGAAATGTATCTGAAAAATGTTTTACTCAAGTATAAAATTGTTTTTATTCTGGCCCTCCATGTATCACTTATTTTGCTCCTTGGAGTGCAAAAGTAATGTAGAAGAATCACCTTGAGCCGTTCTTCCAGTTCAAATTTCCCTTTTATTCAGAAGTTACACTCTGCAAATTCCATTTACGCTGCATGGTTGAACTGAATGGTAAAATTGAAAACTGCCCGTTTATGAATCACATTTGTGCCACATGTGCAATTCTATTGCCCACAGGAGATGTACTTTGGGATTGTGATAGTACAAGACATTGCAAAGAAAATGATTTTTCTCATAATCAAAATTTTTGTTTTTGATGATAAACCATTAGTCTCTGTTCATTCTGTTGTGGTTACACGTGAGGAATCAATGTTTAATTTAAAAAAAAAAAAAATCAGTTTGACCTAAAAGATGTAAATAATTTAATAAACAAACCCCCAAAATGATGCAGCACTAAAAATAAATATGCACTAATATGCCATATGTTTACATTTTTACTCACAATATGACAACAAGAAGACTACTTATAGTTAAACGAAACACATTATAAAAAGTAAAGAATGACTGCTTGAGTGAGCAACTTTTACTTTCTCTCTTTCTTTCTTTTCAAACACTACATTGTACTATAACATAATAAAACATTCAGAAACGACATAAAAACAAGTCAAAAGTGGATATGCAAGCCCTCTGTGCATAAAATAAAGTGCTTTGGGGAAAAAAAAAACATCAGACCACTAACCAAATCCAAGCACTAAAAATACGTTATTCCTTAACGTTTCTCAGATTAGTGATTTAAATGAAATATGCAATTGCCTACAGATGTTCCTACTGTAAAACACACGCCGTCACTGTGAACACGGATGAATACAGTGTGTTTTATTGTAACGCTCATACTGCAGGAGGCGTTCGGTGGCTCAATGAAGGGCACGAGGTGTTCTAAATATGACATATGATGAGTCCGGCTGTTAGCATGGACAGAGGAAAGGCTATCCTGAAACACTATCAAGCTCAGATAGGGGACAGCGTTGGCGCCAACTTCCGCAGTATGTAATATGTCTAGCAGAATGTAACCACCAGGACTAAAAATATTTCACTGACGTTTACCTCATGGCATGATATCTCTATGTGAAATAAACAACATTGACTTCACTTCTCAGGTTTCATCTCTGAGAAAGTTTCATCAGTTTCACCGGTGTTGGAAAGATGACAGAGAACGCATGTGAAGCCCCCAAAATGTGCTTTTTTTTTGTGGTTTGCTGCTTTAATTAGTTCATGGAAACGTGCAATATAATTTATGATTGGTATATATATATATATATATATATATATATATATATATATATATATATATATATATATATATACCAATTTGTTGACTGATTATTTTATAAGAAAAATTCAGAAAAGGAAAAGAATAAACACATAAAAAAGAAAAAAAAATTACATAATACATTATTTTCACCACATTTTCCATTCATTTGAACATTTTTGCAAAGAAAAGAAAGGAATATAAAACATAAACTACACTATTTGTTATTTATTATTTATTTTTATTTTTTATTTGACATATTTTCTTACATTGTTCAATTTAAATACAAATAATCAATCGATAACTGAGAAAGCCTCTCTAATAAAGCTCTTTTAATAAAGATTTTTCATGTTTTTCCTAGCAACTGAAATGTTATTTTAGGTATGGTGCTTTGTCACTGGGGCAGTAGCCTAAGATACAAAAGTAAAAAGGCACATCTTTGTACCTAAATGGTGCATATTAGTACCTTAAAGGTACAAATTAGTACTTTAAAAGTGCATATTACTACCTTTT
The DNA here is from genome assembly GCF_018812025.1 of Megalobrama amblycephala. Lineage (NCBI taxonomy): Eukaryota > Metazoa > Chordata > Actinopteri > Cypriniformes > Xenocyprididae > Megalobrama > Megalobrama amblycephala. The sequence goes on along the minus strand of NC_063052.1, from coordinate 14,561,660 downwards.
TACCTTTGTACCTTGGGGTACAGCCCCAGTGACAAGCACCATACCTTTTTCTGACAGTGTATAAAAAAAAAAATAAATAAATTGCTAGTGCAATATTAGTGATAAACTGCTGCAACTGAAATTTGTTTGCATTTATTTGTATGGTAAATATTTTATTTATTTGAACTTGAAAATAAAATTAAATAAAAATAGTAATGCTCTCATTTGGATACACTACTGCCGTGTTTATTTTGTATTTTCTTTAGTGTGTGTGTGTGTGTGTTGACAACAAGTGGTTGGTTCATCTTGAACTTGTTATTGTGGACAGAACTAGTAATTATGGATCTTTGGACTTATGGTTTATGGTTTGTTATGGATGAGAACAGAACGTTTAAAACTTCAGGGTTTGATGCTGCCAGTACAAGTGAAGCACCTGAACGCCAAAATCATGTCAACTTTGTAAAATATGATGCACTCTGTATTATTATATGACTATACACACATTCACTACTTGAAATTTAGTCCTTATACAAGTTATGCTTACTTATTATTGTATATATACATTCTACAGATTTATATGAATGTAATGAAAAGTTTACATTTTAGCTGCTGTGACTGTAACTTATTTTTTTGGTCCGGTGGAATACAAATATTCAGTGTAGTCTCTCGATGATCATAAAAACTGCATGCATAACAATTATACAAGAATGACCAAAATGCTGTTTACTAGATTTAGATGTAGATTAGTGTGTCACACCGCAGGGCATGTCAACTTCCCAAAAGTGTTTCATGTTCAGCTCCCCTCATAGTTGTCAAAAACATCAACTGCTGTGTTCTGCTAATTATTCCACACTGAAATTACCACCTGTCAGTAAATGTTCACAGAATGACAGAACGTTTCATTTCACTTATTTAGTTTCAGTTCTACATTGCTGAGCACTGTGAAAGTTTTGAATAAACAAATATGTCCCTAAAACCAGAGAATGAAATTTATTAATATATATTAATATGCATTTATCCCTCAAGATCTTTTTATTAAACATAGGCTATATCCTCCGGCCAAATGTTTTTCAGGGGTTTTGCCCCTATTTTCTGACTTTTTAATAACCCGGGAGAGGCCAAAAAAAAAGAATAATAACTCCTTTGAGAAAATTACAGCATTGCAATCTCAAAATTTGAACTGTAAGCCAGTTTATTTCACTATCATAACTTTGATAGATAGTTAGATTTTTGAACAAGTAAATGTACTTTTTACTCCACTACATTTGTGATGAATAATGCAATTACACATTACATATTTCATGACACCTAACTTTTTCTGCAGCAGTTTGTTTCTGATACAAAGAAGCGATATCGCCATCTAAGGGCATTAAAGGTACAATATCTTGTGCGTTTTGCCTTTACTCACCCAAACTTGTCAACAAGGCTACTTTACGTGAATGTGAGCGCATTAGCAGGTAGTTTGATTTATTAGATGTGGAAATGAGGCTCAAACCAGCACATATACAGTAGACTTTGACTATTTAATTTTACTTAACATTGTTTTATTTATCCGCTATATTGACAAGACCTTTTTGAAGGATTTTTGTTTACTTATGGCCTTTTTGTGCACTTGAGCTCAACTGAGACTTGAGAGTTTGTAGACGTTTAAAATGTTGTTATGTCGATCTTGATTTATTGCAATATTGAGGTGTTCAGTTTTATTTTGATTTTAGAAAATAAACATGCTTTCTCATTTTACAAATCAATTTTTTCTTTTTTTTGAGGACTAAATACTTAAGTACTGTTAAAATCAGATACTTTAAGACTTTTACTCAAGTCGAATCGGAACTGGTCATTTTGATGTAAGCTATGTGCACTTTTACTCAAATATGGTTTTCGGGTACTCTTTTCACCTCTGTCTGAACCACATTAATTATTAAAGAAAATATGTTGTGTTAACAAATCATAAATAGTGTGTGAGCCAACAGAGTTAAAAAAGTAAACAACATTTGAGTTCATTGGAATTAAAAACGTTAAAAACTGATTTAATCAACAGAAACTCACAATTTTATGTTATATTAAGTTGATTTGACAAAATAAAAAAACGTTTGATGACAAATCATGAAAATCATTTTTTTTACAGCGCAGAAATAATATAAAGTGAAATTAACATTGTTTTTTTTTCAACCTTTGCTGTCAGAATAGATGTGCAAACCGATTCTCACAGTCTATGGCGAAGTTGCAGAGCTTTTTTAGCGGTCACTGCCCCTTTAAGAGAGCGCGCTCTAGGGTGGCGCTTTCCTCCGCAAGGGCTTCTTGATATTAATAGTGTTGGTGTCTTGAAACTGACGTAATGCTTGGAGTCTGAGGTCCTGACAAGCGATAACATTTCTGATAAAGAACTGAGATCACTGCAAAAACCAACCTCCTTTTTTCCACCCCAGACTCAGGCGTTTTTACTATTAAACACAGTCTCCCAAGATTTCACGTGTACAGGAGCAATTCGCAATCTTACATCCCCATAAAAAAGAAATCATTCCCCGAGATCAACAAACAAACAACACAAAGACGCTTCATGGCTCACGCCAAAGCTCCACCATCTTTCAGACTGCAAAGACTATTGCAATTTAATCAACAGGTAAGGAGAAAGCGAATCAATGAGCATTGCGATCACGGTGATTTTAGCTGTAGTTCCTGATGTCTTTTAAGGGGTGAATGTTATGTAATGTTGAGAAGGGCGAAGGGATTTGGTGATGAATCAGTTGAGTGCTACTTTGCAATGAAAATAAGAGCACGGCTCTTCGGATTTCGGCGTGTGCCATTTGCGTTTTCAGGCTACATTGTTGCACATTGAAATTGGCGACTTGCTACATCCCAGTAGTTGAGAGAGAGAAAACACAAGAAGAGGTTTTTGGATTACTTTTTCCTTCCCATTTCTTTTCAGCCATTTAATTCTGTTGCAACGCGTTTTGCGCAAGATACGTTAATATCCACAATGTAGCAATATCGTGTGTTCTTTTTCCTCTTGTCGCTAGGCGCCTTTTATTTGCATTGTTTACGTGTTACAAAAGTAGCAAACGGAGCACAGCTAAAGTTACAGAAAGTTTCATTAGTGTGTAGGCTACTGTTTTTGCGTAAATGATGCTTCGAGCTGAATGGCGCTTTCCACACAAACTTCGAAAACTTTCCGTAACTGATGTACGATAAGAAAACGCGTAGGCATGGCAACGCACTGAACGTTACACTTCATTTTCCACATACAAAGAGGCGCAGGTTGTTTACATGAGAGTCTTCGGATCTTAACAGGGTTTTTTATCGCTATTTTGCGGTTTTATTCGAAGGCAGGTAGCGAAAAGATGTATTTCTGTTTCGATGGAGCGATGGAGACGTGCGGCAAGTTTCTGAGGAAAAGTTTATGAATAGCGGTAACGAGTATTTCTCATTTGGATGTGTGTTTTTGTCAATTAATAACTATTGGAACGACTTTGTATTTGTTTTAGCAACTGTGTGGATAACTTTCACACTTAGGTGTGAGGCTTGTAGTTCACAAAGTTTCTTGTGGCGTCACCATTATCAGTTTCCAAAAACTTTTCGACAGAAGTGTTTCAATCCTCTAAAATGAAGGCATGCATATAGAAATTGTATTTTTTTGTTTTGTTTTGGCATGTACAGTAGTCTCCCCCCCTTTATCTTTACTTGTTGATGTTATCAATCAATAGAAACTTTTCTTTATGTATGTATGTGTGTGTTCATATCTTATACCTTTTTTTGTGTGATATGAGTAACACTATTTGAACCTTCCTCAGTTCTGCAACTGTGGTAATGTTTCCAGTTAATATGGTTTTACAATCACTTTCACATTAGAATGCCATTATTAGCAAGTTTAAAAGTGTGTAGGAACAAGTATTTATCTTAAACCTGATAAAATCACCCACACTTCACTAAAAAATGTCCTGCAATGAAGCGTAACCTGTATATCAGATTGTTGTGATACAAAATCCCATGTTGGTTCCAGTAGATGAGTTGCGCTGTTTCCTGTAAACTGTGAAAGTTGCCACACTCGGGCAGTCTGGAAATGATATGCTCTCTTTTTCTGTCTTGAAATGGTTTGTCGGTAAAAGTTTCTTAATGACAAAGCCCGTGCAGGCAAATGCGGCTCATCATTTAGAGAAATGTAGAGAAACTCACAACTGTACACATAGTTTCAGATACAGTCAACAGGGAACCATCATCAGTCACAATCACTTTATCATAACTCCTTTTTTTTTTTTTTGCAGTTGCATGAATATTTTTATTCTTTAAGTAGTTTTTAAAAATAAAAATATCTCCATCTGCTTGGAATATTATTTAATTCCACTCAGATATGTTCAACGGTTTACTAGATTCAGTTCTCAGTCCATACAGAAGAATAAGATCCACATGAGTTGTCTGATAAGGCGCGTTTGAAGTGATTGAAAAGCTTGAGGTGTATTTGAAATGTAAATGACTCCACATCTGTGAGCTCTTTGGAGAGAGGCAATAGATCAGCGCTGTATAGTCAGGAACTTTACGGCTGACAAATGAATTTGGGCCTTGGTGGACGGAGAAAGCAGCAGTGGGGGTCTTTCATTTGTTCTTCGTGGCTTCTGAGTTTGCACAACTTCTTTTTGGGTTAACTTCTTGCCGCACCGAGATTTGCCACTTGTGTCCCTGCGGCAGATTCATGTGGCGTTGGTGCCGTTGAATAGAGAAAATAAATGGTAGGGGACTTTTTTTTAAATGACAGAGATAGAGAATAGATCACGCTAACGTATTAAATCCAGGTGTTTTCTTGCAAAGAACATATTGTATGTAGTTTTTGACTTCAAAAAATCATTTTTTACCGTTCTTGGTTGCTAGAAAATATACTTGGACCAGATTATTATTTTTGCATATCATTTGCTGCTTCAAAGTGAACACAAACAAACTTTTTCTTGTAGAAAAGAACATGCAAGTTTTTTTGATAACACTTTATTTTAGGGTCTTTTAACTAGCATGCATATTACAAGATTATTGGTTGTTTATTAAGCACATATTAATGTCATATTAATCCTACCCAATACCTAACTAACTTACTAACTATTAATAAGCAGTAAATTAGGAGTTTATTGAGGGAAAACTCGTATATGTGTTCACTATACTAAAGTGTTACCGTTTTTTTTTTTTTTTTAATAGACTGAATAAGTTTTAATTGTGATTATTATTTTTAAACTTAGCATTGCCATGCCAAGTGTTTTGAAATAATGCATCAATGACTTTACAGAAATTCTTTTTGTTTTGTTTCTCGTGGTTAGAAATCTCCAAACACTGGAGACATGAAACTTTATAATATATTTTTTTTTGTACTCTCCTGATGAAATGCCAAGGTTTACAAAGAGACAGCTCCTGATAATTGGTACCCTTAAAAGCTTTTATAACATATATTTGATGTAGCCTGCATATGAATAGCTTGTCTTTTTTTTTTTTTTCTCCGGATTTTCAAGAATAAAAGAGCCGCAGTTCACAGAGGTCGTCCCTTGTCTCGTCATATGCTTTTCATCCTGTTTTTAACAGTGTTTTGAAGTCACTAAATGGCTCTGGATGTGTGTTATGGTGAGTTATAGCAGATATATTGTAGGAATCATGGATTTTCTCACTAAACGTTCATGCAGCATGAATGGATTTGATGCAAAATAACTAGAAAAGTGTGCTTTTTTTTGCGTGGGCGGTTTATGAATCTAACATTGAGCTCAAGTTTTTGTCATCCGAATTAAGTGCTTTGAATTTAAGCGTTAAAAAATGTATTTCTCACACCCGTCGTGGGAATGAAACACGAGGACCTTTGACCTGTGATGTCATAGCAATCTCCTTTATCCTGTGAGAGGAAAAAGTATAGGTTTAGCTTTATGCATATGGCTAATTTTTACATGTCACAAATGCAGCTGAAGTGTATTTAACAACTACTCCCTAGATAAGAGACAGTTTGGGTGTTTGACTCTGTTTGACATCACTTGTTAGGCTAATTATGTGGCGTGTAATATTTTAGTGGTTAGCGTACATCTGGTAAAGTTTGCTGACTGAGAACTCTCGTATTCCCAGTAGAGTTGTAGGTTGCAGTGCAAACGACGAAAAAGAAATCAAAGTTCCCCTAAATCTTCATTCTTACTCATTGACAAAAACTCTCTTTTTTTGTTTTTTTGGTTAAGGAATTAAAAATAACTGACATTTGTATTGCATAAATGCCAGATAAACTGATGTGACGATAAACCTTTTATTGGTCGGATGTGTTGACATTTTGGCTGAGTGTGGTTTTTCAAAGCTGCTGGTTCCCGTTAGCTTTTTAACTAAAGTTAGAGTATCAATAAGTGTTTATTTGAGGTTCTGAAAGTTTTCAAGTCAGATCTTCCAGCATTGCCCACTTCCTCTCCTCCCCATTCCGACGTGCCGAGTTTACTTCGTCCACCGAACCTCCCGTCCGCCGGCCCCTCTGGAACGCTGATGAGTCAGTTTAGCCTTTTTCTTTCTTTCTTTCTCTCCTTTCTATCACAGTGTGTGTTCTTTTACCTCGCAAACAGGTTTTCGTTTGACTTTTTTTTCTCATGGTGGCTGAACGTTCTCCGTCTGTGTGGTCTGGAGCCTGGTGCGGTTGACTATTGCTAACCTGACACAGGTTGGACAGAATGAGTCGAAGAAAAGGTTTGTAGGGGGGAGGGGTTACGGCGGTGGTGGGGAGTTTTCCTCGAGAATGTTTGTTTTCCTGTTTCCAATTTGGTCGGCCAGAGGGCCCGTACTGTCAGAGCTCCCATTCATGAAACCTGCTGTCAGACTGCTTGAGTACATGACACAGGATTTCTCTCAGCTCGCTCTGCGTGTGTTGTGGTGTCCATGTTGCCATTGGTAGATTCCTCTTTTCAAAAGTTATTTTATTCTGAGAATGTTATGTTATACTATGACTTTCCCTCTTAGAAATGACTAAAAAGTTGCTGTTTACCCTATCGCTGAACATGTGTGGTTTTGTTGTTACAGTGATCGAGAAGAACGGTGTGGTTTGGTCACCCCTCGCCCCCAGGATCATCTGCACCTGTGAGGTCTTCTGAGAAAAGGAAGTACGGGACGGCGCATTTCGCAAGCAACGCACGTAGAGCGAGTAAACTTTGTGAACACTGTGGGGAAAAAAATGGAATGATTCCCAGGCCAGAATGGATGTGGAATAAAGGATACCTCGGAGGGCTCCTCAGGGAAGGGTCTTTGGATACTCTGCCAGCTTTGATATCTGCCTCCCTGTTGGATTTGAGTGTGATAATGCTATAACCCAATGCTTAACAGAGGTATGTATACATGCGATTGTGTGTTACAGAAACGTATTTCGTGTGCTGTGTGGCATTGTGGTTTTCGATGCAACGCTTGTAGCTCGTCTCCTAAACTAATATGTAGGATTAACGTGATTTTTGAGGGTGATGCAGCTTTGAAACTTTATTTATGGTAACTTTTAACCCAGTCTTCCTGTAGTTCAGGGCAGTAATCTAGACCGCTAGATAGCTCAAGCTGTTAAAGTGCTTTGATCTTCAGTAAGGCCATCATCCCCTGCTTTGGCGTTTATTACGTGGAACAGTAGAATTTACTGACTTTCTTTTCCTTGACTTTTTTTTTTTTGCCTATCTGTGGGATTTCTCCAGGGTAATAAGAGGCCACACAAGCAGCACTTTCTTTGAGTTGTACATTTGTGGACCAGGTGATACTGTGGTCTGGTATTCTTCTCTGCCACTGTGTTTGTGGAACTTACTTTCGTAATCGCTCATAAAAAAATATGCATAGCAGGATATAGATCAAGTTTGTTTTTGTACGTTATTCTTTTGTGTGTCACCCAAAAGCAGTAAGAAATCAAAATAAATGCTTTTGCATTAGTTGCATTATTTTTTTGTGTTTGATGCTCAGTTATTTACATCATAAATTGTCATAATTGCATTAAACGTTGGGAGATTTTAATTATAAAAGTGGTTTGCCTACTCGCTCTGTACCGCACATGATTTTCAGTCGAGCTAATGAATGTAGAAATGCAATAATCCGAACTTCTAAAAGCGGCCGCATTCTTTGAGGTCTGGGTTGCGAGCAGTAGTCGTTCTTAAATGAGGTAATCTGAGAGTGTGTCGTAGCTGACTGTCGAAAAGTGTAATAAACGACCTGTAACGGCCAGTGATTAGGGGATCTTGTCTTTGTGAGCGCTGCCACAGTGTGCCCTGCCGTTTCAGCAGAATTTGCGTAATGTTAAACATATGCCATCTTCTCCAGTCTGGATTTCAGGGGAAAACCTGCTCACGGGGATGGTGAAATATGCTTGATGGTGGTTTCGGTTGGTGTTAGACGTGGGGGTGAAGCTGAATGGCAAGATTAACCCCATGGTTCCTTCGCCCAGAACTCCGACACAGGCTTCTAGGTCAAGGGTCACCTGAGATCCCTCAGTGCTAATAACGGGGGTCCAGGCAGGGGCCCCTGATGGGGCTTACTGGGTTGTAAAAGACGAACAAACGCATTACGCTTTTTTTTAAAACAAATTGTTGCCTGAGTTTTGACGTGTTTTAGTGAAAATAATTCTTAAAATTTTGCACTTTTTTTTAATAGTTTACATTTTATTAATTTGAATCATGTAAAGTATTGGGATGCTGATGAGCATCATATTTACTCAACAGATTCTTCTAGGGATGCACGATATATCGGCCACCATATCAGTATCGGCCGATAAACGTTCACTTTTAATGTTATCGTTATCGGCCAGATAAGAAAATTTGTCAGATTATATTAAAACCAATAAATAATGGATTATTTCCTTCAGCTGAGACACTTCAGATGCGCATGATGGTTTTGAATTGCTTGAAATATGATTGAAAATATAGTGAAGTGCAACATGTGCAGACTAAGTCTGTCATATAAGCTACATAAAATTATAAAAAGAACACTTTGGGACATGGTTTTTAATGATGAAACTTTTGTTTTTGTAATCAGGCTCTCAAAAAATATATATAAAAAATTTTGATTTAGATTTATCAGCCAATATATCCGTTATCGGCTTTCAAATATAAAGAATTATCGGTTATCGGTATCGGCCACAATTTGCATCCCTAGATTCTTCTCCTTTCAAACATGACTTGATCTGTTTCCACAACATGGTTGCAGATGCCCATCCCCATTTTTGCTATAAAACTTGGTGTATTTGCTTTAAAACTGTGCGTAAGACCCAGACTAAACCCATAAATGCAAATTCATGGCTGTGTTATTTAGTTCAGCCGGTGATTCTTCACTGTGATTTACTGATATTACACATTAAGCAGTATGTGGTGTGTTTGCACTAAAGTGGCCTATATTTTCAAAATGTTGCCTTTTTGATCTCAGCCCACTTTTAATTGCATCTAACCACCATACAGTATAGGCGTTCGCTATGCTCATATCCTTATAGGTTCAGCTGTTATGCGCTGGAACATCTCTTTGACTCGCATGCCCGTTTTTGGGTATAAACATGGATTTATGCTGTGAGTTAAAGCTTATGCTTATTACTTGTACCTTGCTTTGTATAATTTGGTTGAGTTATGGTGGGGAAATTTGAGTGGTCTGCATAGTTCTCCAGTAGGTGCCTGTGTGATGTATGGCGTGCCAGCGTGCCGGGGGAGGCAGACGGCCAAATGTTTTCATAATGTTCATTTAAAAGTCTGATCATTCGCCTCCACCTTTTTGCAGTGCATATAGAAATGTTTGACGCAGCGAGCCACATAATGCTCAACCTCTAGTTTGTAACTTTTGTGGAATATAATGCCACTAAGAGAAGGTTAAAGGAACTTGCTGTAATACGTCTTTTTTTTTTTCAGACGTGGAATTAGCATGCGAGTGTGAACCGGTTGCCACTGCAATGGAAATTCCACATCTATATGCGTTTCAGGCCTGCTAGATAAACAGCAGAGCCTTTACGAACTGAGAGGTGTCGGTCGTGAGCACGCCTAATGAGACTCGCTAGTTTGACTCCAGTAAGAATACAGTGAACCGAGTTATTACAGACTTTTGAGATAGTTGCAAAACGGCGGTAATGAGAGAGAACCCGAGGAGCGAACCTGCCCGCGAATGGCGATGCACGGTTCGTGTTCGCCTGCCAATTAGCCCGATATTCCTCCACTCGCGTGGCACCTTCTTGCAGTAACCCCGAACCGGCACCGAACTAATCTAATTAGATCGAGAACACAAAAATGATCCCAGACCGCTGGCAGAACGCACAATAAGGGAGCAATTTATTCTCGCATGGTGTTAAAAAAGGAGGGAACGGTTGAGTGCAGGCCTGTTGTTTTTAGCGGATTGTTTCCGCGAGGCCTGCTCCATATGGTGTCGGAGAGGGGGGGGAAAGCCCTGGAGAAGGGGGTAAAGAACAAGGGGAAGCTGCAAAAACAAAACTTCTCCAGTCAACCCTCTCTAAATTAAAGGGTAATGCCGAGCACACCGCACACTCAGGAGTTGTTTGTTTAAAAAGCCAAACTGCATTAATCAACGTCTTCATCTTCATCGCTAACAGCATGATTAATCTGCTGTTTTTCCTCTCCGCCATTCTTTTTTTTTCTTTCATTCTTCCTTCCTTCTTCTTTTTTTTTTTTTTTTTAAGTAATTGCCAATCCAATGAGCAGCTTTGACAGAGTGCTCCTGACCACATTGTTCACACATTGAGTGATGCCTGCACAGCGTCAGTGCACAGCAATATTATGCTTTTGGTTCAAAGCCCAGGTTCAGTAATGCAGATCGTATTACATGTTTCTGATACAATATTGTAGCTACTTTAACTCTCTGCAACATTTGCCATATCTTCTCCCCTCAGACCCTCTCAGAAGCCAACTTTAGCGTAGTTGAATAGTGCCCTAGGCCATTGACAGGAGCCTCATGTATCCTGGCCGTGTCTTTGGCAAACACAAACAGTAGCCTTCTAAAGATTTCTCCATTTGTTTAGAGGAAGTCCCAGAGGCTTGTTACTCTCCCCAACCCCCTTCTCTTGTGGCTATCAGATGTTTATCCTGTACAAGGAGGGCAATTTACAAATGTAAGTGTTGTCACAACACAGGAGGAGACAAAAGGCGTCACGTCAGGCAAGGATGCACCTCAGTGTAAGAGCGCCATTATTTTGCAGATTAGAAGGGTTCAGGTGAATGTGGGACTGAGGCCGTCCAGAGTGGCACGGCTACTGTTTGCTGTGATTTGTTTCGCTCCGTTCGGACTGGAGTTTAGGTCTCTCAAATGTCCGGACTGTGTACTTGATGATCGAAGATGTCATATAATCCAACTTCAAATGCTATTTTTCTAGTAGGGTTTTGATAAAACAATAAAAGATGGTCATTATTTTTTCTTTGTGCTAGAAGTTTTTGATTATCACTTTCGTTTGTAAGTGCTTAATGGCTGATTTCAGGCTCTAAGCAATACATTTTACACCGTTCCCTGAATTATTATTATTTTTTTGGTCTCTGTTTCTGATCTTGTGTACTATATAACCTCAAATGTGTTCTGATTGGTTGTTATAGTGCTGCATCACACAGTATTTTCCATATAAACTAAAAGGTATTTTACCTAAAAATTATAATTTACTCATGCCATTCCAAACCTGTATGACTATCTTTCTTCTGTGGAACATAAAGCACATATTTTAGTAAAGTTTTTTTCTTGTGCATTCAATGGAAGTCAATTCTTCAAACATCTTTCTTTGTGTTTTGCAGATGGAAGTTAGTTATACAAGTTTAGAATGACATGAGGGGTGATTAAATGACTTAATTTTTGGCTTTAATGTTACCCATACACTACACAACTTTCTACAGTCGTCGCATTGCTGGTCTTTTCAGACTATATAACTGCCTGTCATCACCAACGTCAGTTCCAGGCAAAACACATTTCACATTACAGGAATTGTATCGTAAACGGGTATAGATATTTAGCCTGCTAAATATCTCTCAGGCATCGGTGATGCATTGGCACTTGATTGCATATTTGATAACTCGTACATAGTGATTGTCAGTGAAGTGAAAGAGTGCCGATTTGCCTCAGATTTGTTGGCGAGGTCCATTAAAGGCGCAGTATGTACTATTGACAGCTAGTGGTTGAAAAGAGTACTGCAGTCCAAATTCAAAATATTGGAGAGAGTTGTTTCCCCGCCCCCTCCTCCTCAGACTCAACGTTCACGCGGGTTGCCAGTTTGAGGACACGCAATTGACAATGGAAGGTGAGAAAACACTAAGTTAATGCGCTCCTGTTCATAAAGATTTTAGATGGATGACGAAGCTTTTTAGGAAATCTGCGATTTCTGACCAGTTTGTTTGCTGGCTTCCATGGCTGTAATACGCTGTGTTTTCCGCCAACTGGGGTGTCAAAATACTATTGGGTAAATTGGTAGTGGGCAGAATCACACAGACCAAAACAAAAACATATGCTGCCTCCCAATTCCCATAGTATCCGTCCTAAATAGTATTCAAAATTAGAATTGTAGTATGTTGAAATGAGTAGCCTATTCCAAAGATACCCGGATTTTCTTTTTTTTGGTTAGAATCCGAAGTGCAGGTCCGTGCACACTCTAACACTCGGCTAATCTTGCCCACACACCATTGCTGGTTGGATGAGGACTCCATTATAACTATAAACATGAATAAAAGTGTTAAAAAACTACAAACATGGCTGATGTGTGTGTCCGACTGTTAAGTGGAGGTTTAGATAAAGGGGTTTGAGTGATTAATCATATATAAAATATATTTATTCAACGTTATCCATATTATATTTCATCTGCAACAGTGTTGTGAACTTTTGATACATTTGTTCATTAACGTTTAAATGCATCATTATGCAAACACATGAGGAGAGTTCTCCTGACTTGCAGATCAACATGCTACTACATTTCTCTGTGAAATGGTAGGCAATTAAATTAAATTGAATGTGGAGGTTTTTAACTGTGACAAGATGATTGACAGGGCAGTTAAAATAGTGACAGGTTGCATGTAACTAAGCGACAGAGCTGTTAAAGATGCAATTATGATGAAGTAATAAGTCCCAAAGCTTGCATACTCTTCTGCTTTTGTTTTCACTTTCCATGTAAAACTTGGATCTTGAACTTTGCATTTGTTTGATGTCCTTTTTTCCTGTTTTTCCTCATTGATTTAATCTACACACCCCATTATATAGCTACTTTTAATTTTTTTTTGGTGCACAATTTTTCTTTTTTTTTCTGCTCTTTTGCTACACATTCAAAAGTATGTATTTTTTCTTCACCAAAACAGTATTTATATTTTTAGAGCGTAGTATAAGTAGGTGAATTGGGACGCAGGAAGAGATTCGGACACGGAATGTACATTTCAAAGTAAAATTACTGGCTGTAGCATTGTTTTTCAGAGAAACGAGTATGTGAACTTAGCATGTTTACTAAATATCTGCAAACGTATTATGTTTTTTATGCATTAGTATTATGCATTAGTTTTTTATGCATTAGTCAAAAAATTACAAACAGCACCTTTAACTATCGGTGAGTGTATAATCAGGGCTAAAATTATGAAAAGTTTTACCAGTGAGGCCATGTGTCCACCAAAGCATTTTTTTTTCCGAGGCTAGCGTATTTTTCCAATTGTTTTCAATGGGAGTTGAGTTGAATGGGAGCGAGGTGCTGAGCGTCTATTTAACGCTGAAGTGCTGAACGCTCAGCGTTTTTTATGCCTCAAGTTGAAGAATGTTCATTTTTGGGTAAAACGCATCACTCATCAATGTCATTTTGTACTCAGCCGTCCAATCACAGTGGAGGAGGGGCGGGACAAATACAACACTGAGCAACGGCCACATTCTGCATGTACAATGTCAACAGATCACAACAACAAGCATAATAGAGCAAAAATGTATCGACACTTGTATTAACACTTTTGCGGATATTGAGATCATAGCAAGCATAACGTCTCAACTGAAAAAACAAAACAAAAAAACAAAACGCCGCACTGCCGAAACACTGTCAAACGCTTTCAGCGTTTTCAGCATTTTAAAAATGCTTTGGTGGACACACGGCCTAAAAAAGTTTTTGCAAAAACAGGAAAAATGTGTTAAAAAAAACATGTACACTTATATGAGATGAAGACTTTTATTAGGCTCATTTCAGTAGCCAAAATGTTTTTTATTTTACATGTAGCAGGTCACCTCATGAAGACTGAATACTGTTCATTTATTTCGGTAACCTTCCCATTATTGCATGCTTTAGCTCGTAGACAGACCTTAAAAAGAAGTCTATGGTTAATGGGCGCAAAAAAAGTAATCACAAAATTTTTCGAATATCTTTCAGGCTTAGCAAACCAGACGCTAACTGTCTGTGGTCAGACTTCGGCCTCTGATAGGCATCAGGCTGCAGGACAGGAAGGCAGGAGCAGGTCCACTTTGTTAAACACAACACTAGTGAGTCCTACAAGTCTCCCAGACTGAACTCTCCTGGCTGCACTTCGTCTTTGTCAAGGGGAAGATATAGAATTAGTAGCTTACCAGGCATCCCTCCCCTCCCCATCGCTACCCGCACCATCCCATAACTCTTCTGGCAGGCCCAAGGAGCTGGTTCCTCATCTGTGGAGGCCGCCACTCTCAACACCTATTATGGTCAATGGGCCTGGGTCCCTGTCAGGGCCTGCTGCCTTTTTGATTCACCACTCGCCTCGGATTCTTCCCCAGGTCGCCGTCTTTTTTCACCATGTCTTCGACTTCCAGATAGGAGATAAAATATCCATAAACAGCACTTGAAAGAGAATGTAAATGTTTATAGGCTTCCTGCAAGACTTATCTGATATTGTTCTTATTTATATGTCGGGGTCGGTTGACTTGGAGGCGGTCAGGACGGCCAAACTGGAGCCAAGCAGCTTTTAGTGCTCCTTCAGGCTTGGCCCTGCCAATTGCAGCATGGAGGGGGGGAGATTTAAGCGGACAGTTGGACGGACCGAGCCAGTGACACCAGGCTGGAAAGTATGTGGTAACAATACAACTATGATTCGCTTCAGCACCTCCCACGTCCTGCTACCTAAACTTCGCTCCAATGTAGGGCATTATTTGGGCAATCATTTCTCGTCCTGTAGTTATATAATGAAGAAGCAGTGCTTCTCAGCCACTTCTATGAGGCAGCTGGGTCTTCCTCGTATGTTTGGCGCAGTTTTGAATGTATCTTGAGGCAGCTGGTGATACTTAAAACAATTTCAGATCTATTTCGAATTATCTTCTCTCTTCATCATGTGGATGACTCTAGATTTGCGTTCCCCGGACAAACCTGACACCGAACGTTACCTCTTTCTGGCATTAAACGGAACGCCAAAGCACTCAGATTTCCCATGCAATATAGCTATGCCATAAATCTGCGTGCTACGACCTGCATGCTATAGCTAACTGGGGCGATGACTCCATAGGAAGCTGTTGAGTGGAGAGCCAGGCGCTTGTGTAGGCGTCTGGGATTGGATTTGTCAATTGTGCTGATATGTTGAGGGCGATCCGAGCCCCAAGCGCTCCACTCAAGGTAGAGAGAGAGAGAGAGAGAGAGAAGCGTAAAAGCTCTCTAGCAAACAGTCATGCACTCACATGCACTTGCATGTACAGGCTTTACAGTCATTATATTGAGAGGAAACGTGTAATATTTGCTCTTATACAGATACACAATTGCAACGAGACCAATTATGGCACTCTAGTGCAGTGGAAACCACACAGACATTATTACCTGACCTTTTCACTGAGAAAGACATTGCTAAAGAGAAAGAAAGCAACATTTCGCCATCTCAAACAATTATAAGAGGGTTATAAGAGCCAAAGAGGTTTGCATGATAACAAAATTTCAGCAGCAATGAAATTTTCATGATTCTTAATACCAATTTTGATACCACAGCAATATATGCAATGGAACACACTCATTTAAAAGTTAAATGTCAATGTAAATATTAACAAATTAAATTAATACAGTAGCATGTAGCCTCCAAGTATTGGTATGCATATCTAATAATATCTAATAATAATAATAACTCAATTATTTTTTATAATAAACAATAAATATATCATTAATAGTTGTTGTTGTCAATAATTTATTAGTCAAACCAAAAATTATTCAGGCATTTTTGATATATTTTTACTAGTGGGTGCAGGACACTATAGCTCATTTATGTAAGTGAGGATAGCAAAATAAAGTAAACTGTGACATAATTATACCCAAAAATTCTTCATACAGTGGACTACCTGCAAAATGTATAAACATTTGGAACCAATTAAAAAAATTAAAAATTAAAAATTATCTGGACACTTTGACCTGATCATGTTTTGCTTAAGTGTTATCTGACATTATTTTTTTCTGACACAGTTTAACTCTGAGATCTCATATTTTATTACCATTTAAAAAAAATAAAAAACTCTATTAATGAATGAAATGTTCAAGGTGTCTGAATAAATTTTGGTTAGACTGTATATAATAATAATATATATATATATATATATATATATATATATATATATATATATATATATATATATATATATATATATATATATATATATATTTTATAATAAACAATAATTATAATATTAAGTTGTTGAAATAATAATAATAATAATAATAATAATAATAATACTAATTAATAATAATGTAACTGTTAATATAATTATAGTTAATAAATAAAAATACTTTTTAGTATTTTCTATTTATTTAGATTATATAACAACATAGGAGTATTTTTTGTAACTTAAATACTGAAAATGAAAATGAGTCACTATTTATAAGATATTAAATTAAAATATAAATATTTTATAGTCATAAAAAAAACTATAATTAATTTCATTAGCCTAATTTCGATGCTATACAATGATATTTTTCTCCCTGAGCAAAATTTTAGTCACATGACTTGAACGCACCTCTAGGAATTTATTTCCATAGTGGTTTATGTGGATGTGTTTTTATCAAATAAAAAAATCTATCCACCTTAAGTGAGCATTTAAGCTTTTTTATGCACAGTTATTCAAATCTTGGCATTTCTGTTGTTATGCAATATCTCAAACTTTTCCAAAAAAATATGTGGATAGAAACTCGGCCACTCTGTGTTCTGTACCAAATTGAGTACTTTTTTACAAACAATACTGAAAGACTGAAAGAAAGACTAATATTGAGGTAGTGATATTGTTTTTAGTATTGACTTTTTCAGTATGGTAACACTTTTTATTTTAGGGTTCAATTCTCACTATTAACTAGTTTCTACTTAGCTTGCATATTACTAGTATATTGGCTGTTATAAAGCACATATTAATGCCTTATTCTGCATGACCTTATTCTACATCTCCTAATCCTACCCAATACCTAAGCTTAAATGCAACCTTGCAAACTATTAATAAGCAATAAATTAGGAGTAAATACGTTTTATTTAGTACTACTGACTATTCTAGTCACTACTTCAGTTCTTTTGACATCCCTACGTCACAGTATTACAACTATATTTCACATGTGATCAAGCGCTCAAATCCTGCAGGAGTGTTTCCCGTCTTGAGCCGGCCACGTTCACCGAGCCTAATGATATGCGGCCTACTTCTCAAGGCAAAAAGGCAGCGTGACAGACAGTTTGTGTTATAGATAGTGGTGACTTCAGACCTCTGCATGTCTAAGGTATCATCTCCGTCCTCAGTTTACTTCAGCCGTCTTGTTTGGGGGTGCCCTTTCTGCTAATAGTACGAATAGCTCGAGACCTAGTCGAGAGCAAATGAGGTGGTGTATTTTATCACCTCGCTCCTGCTTTCGATTTCTTTTCTTGAGAAGTTACGGTACTTTTTCAGTAACAAGTAAATATTAGAGCAGAGAAATGAGTTCTGCTTCAGTAACTGTTGAATGAGGCGGAGTTCCCATGATGAGAGAGACAGGCAGGTAAGTCTTTGCATAAGGATCACAGATGGTATCAGAGGGTGTGGTTGTTTCTATCAAACAGCTCTGATGACTAATCAGTCCCAAGGCTATATGGCATTTGAAAGGAGAATTATTGTACTAAGCAAATAGAAGAATCTTGTACAACCAGTGTGATGGTTGAACTGCTTCTCTTTACATTGAATAATACTGCATGCACAGCACATATGACTTGATGCTTGGTGGTTGTTGGTCCTTTTTTTAGTCTTGGTTGTTTACTAAGGCAGTGCAAAATGTCCCAGGTAAACTAGTTTGTGTACAAGGGTGGAGATATGAGCAAGTAGCAACTGACAAAGAATATTGTGTTTGTGAAGAAGGTTTATTTGAACTATTTGTGAACTACACATGCTCAAAGGACCTGCCTGTACTTAGCGTCAGCAGCTTTTATACTGATGAAGCCCTTATTGGTATGTTAAGCGAGTCTTTCCACACATGATTATGTGGAAATATTTTGTCAGAGATGCTAGGTGACATACCTGACTTTCTCAAAAAGCCCTTAATCACATCAGATTACGTTTGGTGTCACTCCAGAGAGACTCTATTGCTACAAGCCACCAGAATCTGCCTCTGGTTGTGGTTCTCTGGGCAATGTGATGAAGATAATGGGTTGTTTTTTTTCCTACAGTGGCAAGAAAATATTTCCTCAGCTTCCTCGGCAAGTGACATTTTGTAAATGATGCGGCTGTCACAACCTTTGGCCTTTCACATTCAGCCAAACCGGTGTTGACTTCTTCTTAAAGGGATGTTCCAGGGTGTGTGTTTGTGGTGTAATGTTGATTCTCACATATTTTTTACAGTTACACTAATGGAACTATAGGTGTTTTATAAAAAAATAAAATGTTGTTACACAAATATTTGTTTATTTGTAATGTAAAATTGTAATTTTGCAATGGTGTCTTTTGCATATGTATCTCATGAAAGTTTACAGATTTTACATGGTCATGATGCAAGCACAAATAATGGATTTTTATAGAAAAGGTTGTTTGTGAAGCACTTCAATCACAGTAGTTTCATGCTTTAAAGCAGAAATATCATGAAAATCTGACTTTTTATTTCTATAGCACTTTTTAAGTGCTATAATCGTCTCCCCAGAAAACCTGAAAAAGGACAATCCAGTAACTTTGTTTTGGTATTTGCACAAACGAATAACATGGCGGCACATGCTAGTTGATGATTTGAATCAACTCCACAGCAAATGCATGCATTTATCCACTAGCAATTCAGAAAATAACTTCTTCCTGAGTCTCTCCATCAGTGTCGACTCCGGTTTGAACAATGTAAGGCTGAACATTGTCGTCATTTTGGCTGCGTGAGATACTCCAGCTTTGTTGTTGTTGAGCTGTTAAAGCTCCGCCCTCTTCTGGAAAGGGGGCGGGGAGCAGCAGCTCATTTGCATTTAAAGGACACACACGAAAACGGCGTGTTTTTGCTCACACCCAAATAGGGGCAAATTTGACAAGCTATAATAAATGATCACATGAGACACATTCTGGAGACACCAGAGACTACATCTTGTGAAAAGGGGCATTAGTTAATTATGTTTAAACTGAAGGACAAATCGGAATTATTTTCTGTGCTAATCAACATTATGCCACAAATGCTGTTGATATACGAATCTGGAACATTCCTTTAACTCTGACTCGAACGAAGATCCCGGGCTTTGAAGTTTATTTTCAGACTCGCATGCATGATATTACTGTTAGATTTACAATATGATAAAACACCTCAACTCTCAGTCTTGTTTTTTTATTTACTCAAAGAGTTCCCCAGCCTTTTCTTTTTGTTTAGTGGAAAGTCAGGTAGTCGGTTTAAAAAGGCTAGAGCCCTATAATGAGTTTGTGAGTGTTGCTTTAGAGAAGCCTGAGGTATGTCGCAACGTTTTGTGCTTTTAACTCAGAGGGGAAATGCATCTGAAGTTGTGGTTTACTGTTGGTTTCACACTGTAGCTGCAACGGCTTGCTTTGAATAGTAAAAAAAAAATATCATTGCAGCTCAGGAGGAGAATCAACTTTATTTAAAACTTTCTACCTGTTCAGGTTTCTTTTTGTTAAACTCGCGTTCAATCATCATCTCAGCCCGTCTGAAATCTCTGGATCTCTTATCTCGAGGTGCGTCTCAGAATGACTCCATGTTTGGTGGGCTGCAATCAGCCGTTTCCTTCTGGGTAGGACATCAGGGAGATGTCAGCTCGTAAAACCTCATAACCATTTCAATCATCAAGGTGCAGAAAAGGAAATTAAAGCTATTGTTCTGCCTGCAGGGCCGTTTTAAATGTCTGCGAGTCCTTCATGGGAAAGTTAAAAAAAAACATCACAGAGCAGGAGGTGTTTCTGCTACTCCATAAACGGAGGAGTGTGAAAAGAGGAGAGCAGCCCAGCACAGGGGGAGAACAGAGGAGCCCGAGCAGAAGTGATTTCTCATCAGTGCCTCTGGGTAGCACATTGTGCAATGAACAATCACGTCTGACTTTTCCTGTTGCTTAATAAATATATTTTTAGATGGGTACTACAGCACTGCTTGAAGTGTCACATGTGGTGTGACTTGCTTTCTGAACTGCAGAATTTTGACTTCTTGCAGGGCATAATTTGGCAGTTAATTAGTTGTGCTGTTTATATGATGCACTGTAAACCCAAATAAGTTGGCAAAGCTCAAAAAAAAAAAAAAAAAAAAAGTTGCAGTTGCATCAGATTTTTTTGAGTTAAGAAATTAAAAATTTAAGTAAGCAGAACTGGCAGATTTAAATTTTGTACTCGTACATTTTTTTTAACACTACTAAATCCCAAATATAACATTAATCTTGCACAAAAAATTTTATATATCACTTAATTTTAGCATTTATTCTCCCTTTTGAGTGTCATGGCAAAGCATGCTGGGAAATAGAAATCCCAGCCCAGTTTCAGGAAAATTTAAGTTTGTCTAAATTAAACGAAACAAGTTCATAAAACTCAAAACAGTGAAACAATTCAGATTACTTAAAATGTGTCAGTTTTGTGAACTCAAAAGAAAAAGAAAGTTCTAAATACTCTTAAAAGTTAATTTGAATGAACTAATTTGTTTAATTTGAGTTTGTCCTACTCAAAACAATTATTTTGAGCGTTAGGGTTTACAGTGTGACTTACATGTGAGTTTTTATTTTTGACTTCCCAATTTTTAAAAGATTATTATAATACTAC
Organism: Megalobrama amblycephala; assembly: GCF_018812025.1. Taxonomy (NCBI): domain Eukaryota; kingdom Metazoa; phylum Chordata; class Actinopteri; order Cypriniformes; family Xenocyprididae; genus Megalobrama; species Megalobrama amblycephala. Next base: position 14,540,597 of record NC_063052.1, on the reverse strand, counting down.
AGGGCTCCAGGCGAGATTTTTGCGACCAAAAATATTAATTTGAGAGTGATATTATTGCTGAGATCACCATTGGCTACAATGTAAATTTGCGTTAGGATTTAAAAATGTGTGTTTTTTACCTTGTGTGGTCTGTGATGAGTTGATGTAATAAAATAAGATGATGCACATCAAAGTTTCAGTGAAACTCACAGAGTTTGAGGCGAGCGCCAAAATGCGCATGGGGAAAGTGAGGATCAGCTTTCCACATCAGAAAAAAATAGACTTTTTCAAACAGTGCTCATTTCTGTCGAACGCCAATGCTGGCGGCACACAAAAAGCAGTTGTGCCAGCATGAAAGAGAGAGAAAACTATGGAAAATGAATGAAAACCAAAGTAAAAGTGTTTATTTCATGGAAACAATATGGATAAACTACAACAGATAAACATGTCAGCTGTGTGGATGGTAAAAATATTTTTAACAATTCTTGTTTTTAATCAATAGTGATACGTATTCTTATTCTCAAAATCTTAGTCTATGTTGTTTTCTGTTCATGTGTGAACTTCACATTATTTGCATCAATAATCACAATAAGCTTTGATACCTTTGTTTGTTTCTTTTAATAATCAAAGTCTCAGTTTTAAAATTCTGTCAATTTCATCACGAAATACAAACAATAAATTGCATTTATTGACACAGGAAAAAGCATACAATGACTACAATAATCAGGTATTAATATTTCGTTGGTTCTGTCTTGTTTTTGCATGTGTTTATAATTTCTTTGTATGACAGCCTGGACAAAAATTCTGTCGGCACAATTTGGCATGTTTCATTGCATTATCACAAATAAAACTCCAAGCACAACTATGCAATTCTTACAACACATTTTTAATAATTTCAATGTAGGGGGAAAATGTTAATAATCCTCGAGTGGACATCACTTTTGGCCACTACTATAAGCAACATATGCATTCTTCTTGATTTAGTTTTTTGATTTTCGAAAATTAAAATCAAGATAAATCAAAGTTGGCCCTCATTGGTGCACATTATTTAATAAAATAATTTTTTTCGTCTTTGTTATCTTTAATCAAAATTCCATACTCTCTTAAAACAAATTTCTTGTCTCAAATAGTTATTTAGGCAATGGTGTAGCATGCTTTTCTGATCTATAATGCCCACTGTTCTCCATCCAATCAATTCCTAATGCATAAATAAGTCCTTTTCCCCCCATTGATTGTCTTAACACTACGGAAGTAAATGATGTTGCGACCGGCAATTCACATAAACTTTAAAACAGCTATTTCTCAGGTCCTTCAAGTTCCATGAGGTCTTTCTTCCCATCTGTCTCTCCTTCCTTTCTCTCTCTTTTCACACACACACACACACACACGCACGCACGCTCTCTCACACGGTGGCGTTGGCGGAAGCCTGTTATCTGCAGTTCTCTCTAGAGCGCGTGATCCCTGCCCCTCTCTGGCAGCTCGGGGCCTGTGATCACAGGAAGCTTAAGGGAAGCAGTTGTTCTCTGTTGTCTCCGGTTCTAGCGTGCGCTGATTGAGTGCACAGAGGCCAGGTCATTCAGACAGGGGCCTCCGCTCCTCCCCCTCCCCACTGCCTGGCTGGAAGGTCGATTGGGGAAAGGTTTGGGAAAGACTGTTCTGGTACAATGACACTCCGGCCAGAAGGTTCTGGGTTTTGCAAATGAAGCAGGTAGTTGTGAACAAGGCGACTGTGTGCTGTAAGGTCACGTGCGAGTTTGAAAACGAGAGTCTCATCGCATCAACTTATATTTTGGCCTTTTTATGGCTTTATTGGACAGAACAGTGTAGAAATCAGACAGGAAAGCATGGGGTGGAGAGAGAGGAACAGGATTGGCAAAGGACCTTGAGCCGGGGATCTAACTTGGGTCACTCACGAGACTGAAAGCTCTGACCTCATCATAGCTTTTTCTCAGAAATTAAAAGGATGCTGGTTAGAGGTCAAGTAATACTTGCCGATATTACATATATATTAGTGTCTCAATGCAGCTGATTAATTTTTTCAGTTTTATTTTTTTCAGACATAATTTGTCTAGCGTTACATAATATAATCACGCTCTTATTCATGCAAACGCTTTTAAACCATTCAAGCACATGTCAATGTCATGTCATGTGACACAAAAAGATGCACGCCTGTATTGAGTTCTCTTTCGCGCTTTAACAAACAATAACACTCAGAATTGTGCCAAAAATGGCCATTTTGTCCAGTATCCTCATAAGAGCAGTCTTAAATTAGTTAAATAAAGCCTTAAAAGACCTTGAAGAGTTGGAAGAAAATGAGATCCGCTTCATGTTCGGCAGCGGCAGCTCTTAAAGTGACAGCAGCCTAATAAACCAGTTGCTGTGATGTCTGTCATTAATGTTCATCAAAGAACAAAGGTAACAGAGAAAATTGTAGCTTTAATAAGGATTAATCTATATTTAATTTATAATTTAAGTAGCGAAGACCGTAAAGTGTTTGATAACTTTATTCAATTTCTTTTTATTTCCTACCTGTTAGAGGAAGGCCACAGTTAAATATGACATTTATTATAATGTGAAGATTGTTTTAAGTTCACTTAAATTAAAAGATATTATTTTTTTAAAGCCTACTAAATGTTGAAATTGATAGCTTTTAGTTATACTGTAATATTGAATGTCTGTAATTAATGTTTTAAATAGATTAATCAGTAGCAGTATTAGTATCAGTGATACTGGCCTTCATTCATAAAAAAGATGCCATTAAATAAATATTTAAAATATACCATCTTTAAGTTGTTTCTACATTAATTTGGAGAATAACTGTGAAATTATTACAATATAAAAATATTAAAAAAAAAAAAAGTTTTTATTCTCAATTGATTACAGAAACAAATATAGATTAATTAATGTGTTTTTTTAATCGATTTACAGCATAATATATATATACTGATTTAATCAAAAATACAATAACAGTAATATTGTGAAATTTTATTCCAATTTAAAATTGTTTTCTGTTTGAATATATAATAAAATGTATTTTTTTCCTTCAGCATCATTACTCCAGTCTTCAGTGTCACATGATCCTTCAGAAATCATTCTAATATGATGATTTGCTGCTAAAGAAACATTTCTGATTATTATCAATGTTGAATAATAATTATCTATTTTTGGCGAAACCAAGAGATTCTTTCAGGTGAAAAGAAAGTTCTAAAGAACTTCTTTTGTAACATTATAAATGTCTTTACTGTCACTTTTGATTGAGTTAATGTATCCTTGCTGAATAAAAGTATTAGCCTAGTTTCTTTCAGAAAAAAGAATCTTACTGATCCCAAAATAACAAATATATTCAGCATTTGATTTCAAAAGCAACTACTGGTAAATCATTAAAGCTGAACACTTGTAGCAGCTTCCTCTGTATTCAAATGTTATAATGACATATTGGAAGGACTGTCAAGCATGTTATGGTTGAGTGCATCAGGTTTACATGTTCTGCAGTTTGACTTTAGCTCAGTTGATTAAGAGAAGAAGCGGAGGGAGGTGGGTTAAAACCCTGCCAACATTGCCAAAGGCAACAGTTTTTGGTAGTGCGTCTTTGATGTGAATGAGTTCTCATGAATAAACATGAAGGGGGGTTGTGTTGGTTGTATTGTGTACCGTTGACATGCCACGTAAAAAAGGGAAAAAAAAGTCACAGAGAGGCAGTTAGTCACGGGCCCTTCTTATTGAGCACGTCACCCTTTCACAAGCTGCCTCATGGAAGGAAAACAGGGGGTGAAGAGAATTATGGGAAAAGCTCTTTATGTTTGACATGCCAACCCCTCCTCTCTCCTTACTCCACAAACACTCTCTCTCTCTCTCTGTCTCTGACGTTTCTCTGTCACTCTTGTACTTTCTCCCCCTCGCATGCTGAAACGTCACATCGCTTAAGGTGAGGGGACTTCCTGTCACAGAGTTGTATGTTTTCAGGGTGGATGAACAACACAAACACGTATGAATGAAATCATCCCCTGCAGGTCCGTCAGCTTCAAATATGGACAAACCCAACTTTTGGTTTAAAAATTAATTTAAAAATTTAACCCAACAGTTGGGTTTGTCCATATTTGACCCAAATTTTGGTTTAATCAACCCAGCATTTTTAAGAGTGCATCAGTAATTAAGAAAGAAGATAAAGATGTACAGCAAAATATTAGTGAAGGTTGATGAGGTCAAATATTCTATAATAAATAAAATAAAAGTATTAATTTACTAAGTATTAATTTACTATATATATATATATATATATATATATATATATATATATATATATATATATATATATTATATGTATATATGTATATATATATATATGTATATATATGTGTGTATATATATATGTGTGTGTGTATATATATATATATATATATATATATATATATATATATATATATATATATATATATATATATATCTATCTATCTATCTATCTCACTTATATCACTTTTATATATATATTTATATATATATATATATATATATATATATATATATATCACTGTCACTTTTTAATTTCTTAAAAAAAAAAAAAAAAAATATATATATATATATATATATATATATATATATATATATATATAATTTTTTTTTTTAAGAAATTAAAAAGTGACAGTAAAGACATTTATAATGTTCTAAAAGATTTGTTTCAAATAAATGCTGTTTTTTGAGCGTTCTATTCATCAAAGAATCTTGGAAAAAATGAAAAATATATCACCAGTTTCCCCTAAAAATAAAAACAAAAAGTTTCTTGAGCAGCAAATCAGCATATTGGAATGATTTCTGAAGGATCATGTGACACAAAGACTGAAAATAATGATGCTGAAAATTAAGCTTTGATCACAGGAATAAATTACATTTTACAATATATTCACATTGAAAACAGTTATTTTAAATTGTAATAATATTTCACAATTTTACTGTATTTTTTTGATCAAATGATTATAGCTTTGGTGTGCAAAAAATCTTTCCAACTCCAAACTTTTGAATGCTAGTGTAGCTTCTCAAGTCTATTTTTTTCTTCCCTTGTAACTCAGGAATCATAAAACCTGGCTATCATCATGGAGTTTTAATGAGGAACACCATAGTCCTCTTTGCTATTATTTCTCCCCCTTTTTTTCCCTTTGCATGCTGATATTTCAAAGTCAGTGGAATATTGGGCGTAGCATAGATCGGCGTTCCCGGACATCTGTATGGAGACAGATTTTGGCAGTCCACGCCTCCTTCAAAGGCCTTAGTGTTGCAGTGGCAGTATTCGTTTTTTATCTTCCTCCTCTCGCACTTTGAGGACGAGAGGAGATTAGTATGCCGTTCCACACACGCACGCACACACACATACACACACCCTGTGAAGAAAGCCCTGTGTTCTGGCAGGCCTGTTGATTTATTTCAGTCTCTAAAGATGTCTCCTCACTTCTTGTTTACATTAAAGGTTGAATCTCTTGTGAGCGGCTGCCTACGTTCCCCACTCTCTCGTTTGATATTCAACTCTTCCATGTAGAATCTGTGTCCTGATTTTTGCAATCTGTTGATGACTAGATGCTGCTTAAGAGAAACTGAAAAGATGAGATCATCGAAAAGAGATTGTGGTTGCCTTGGTAATAACCTTCTTCGTTTGTGTATCATTTGTGTTTCGCCACTGGACTGCAGCATTAGTAATATTGGACTTAAAACAGTGTGAATGCAGTTTATGGTGCCAAATCTGAATTGTGTGCAATTATGCAGACATTTATTGTAGAACATGGCTAATTGTTTCATTGTGTTAAAGACCCTTTGATATCGGTGTTCTCTCTGACGGCATGTATAGACAAAATAGTCGTTTACAGATATGAATTTTAAATCATTCTTTCCAACATATATTGGTGACTCATCCTGCACTACACAGATTTTTGTCTCCTCTAATACACCTGCAGTCGACTAGCTGTCTGTGGATGGATAAACTCCATTCATTTTCTCCATAGGAAAATTATTTTGAATTTATAAACCTTTAAAGACTGACTTACTGTGAGCTACGAGGTTGTTAATGGTATTTACTTTTGCTGAAGATGTCAGCCCACATTATTTCAACTTAATTTTAAAATAATAGTGTTTAACAGTGGAATTTGTGGTGAAGAACTACATTGCCCATGATGCTGTACAGAAAATTCCACCAATCAGAGAGTCGAGACGAGCAAAACTAGCCAGAAGACCTCGTTAGCTCCGCCCACTCCCTTGAAGTACTGCGAATGACGGAATGGAATCGATCTCCCTACACTCTCAAAATACTGTAATACTGCATTTGAATGTATATAAATATTTTGCAATACTTGTGTGTGTGTGTGTGTGTGTGTGTGTGTATATATATATATATATATATATATATATATATTATAACTTTGTATACACATGCATGTTAACAAAAAAAAAAAAAAAAAAAAAAAAAAAAAAAAAATATATATATATATATATATATATATATATATATATATATATATAAATATTTAACTTTTTTAACAAAAAAAAAAAAAATATATATATATATATATATATATATATATAAATATATATATATTTTTTTTGTTAACATGCATGTGTATTTATATATGCATATTGAATATACACAGTACACACACATATATTATGCAAACATACACTTTTATTTTGGATGCAATCACTAAAGCCGTCAAGTACCTTTTATATTTTTTTTGTCTGATTTTCAAGTACTTTTTTTCTTCAAATCAAAGTTTGTAATGTTGTGATTCACTTTGTAGCTGGTTGGCTTACTTCATAACGCTTTAATGAAGACTTTTTTGAAATCCCTTGGGAGAAATTAATGGAAAAAATGCATCTGGAACCACTAAAAAAGTGGACGGGCACTTTTGCACTCTATTGGCTATTTTATTATTTAAGAAAGAGAATTATTTCTTTTTAACCTGTCATTAATACGTTGTTATTTTATTTTATTTTATTTTATTTTATTTTATTTTATTTTATTTTATTTTATTTTATTTTATTTTATTTTATTTTATTTTATTTTATTTTATTTTATTTTATTTTTTAGTTTTGCTTTGCATTGTTGTGCTTTTATTTAGTTCTTTCTTTCTTGCTTTCTTTCTCAAATATTCATTTTTTTAAGCATAATGCATAATAATATGCGTATTGGTATTCAGTAAGTGCCCTGACGCTGTTGTCCTGATGCGGTGAAGACGGAGCAGCCCTGCTGTCTCTAGCTGCCTGTTGCATCCTCAAAGTCTCTTACTCGCTGCACGATTTCTATGGAAATGTCTGTGTACTTGATTGGCTGTTCCAGATGGCACATGAGATTTGCAAACGGACCAACAACAGCCTGCAATGAAAGTAAAGCAAAGTAAATTTAATTTAATTAAAAAGGAAGGTCGATAGAATGTCTTCCAAAGCGTACGATGCTTTTATCTGCTGCTGTCCAGAATTCACTTAATCAGTGTAATTGTAAATTTGAATTTCTTCACTCGTACTTTCAAGGAAAGAAAATCCATTTTCAGATGTATGGTATAGAGAAACGTCCTACATCTGAAGAAGAAGAAGAAAAATAAAGCACTTAAATGAAATTGACTCAGTGTCACAGCTTGCTAGTTATCTTGCTTTAGAGGCAATTATTTCTTTGCCATGTTTTAGCCCGGGGTCAAATTGACGTGACACACAGCCACATGGTTCGTATGTGAAAGTGTGTGCATCACCCGATTCGGATAGTGGATATGGGTGATGTGGGGTGACTCAGAGCCCAGTTCCTCCTCTTGACATTTCGCCTTAATGATAATTAATTGCACTGCTTCTATCTCACATCTCACATGTGTGTTTTCCATAGACCCTCCGCATGCTTGAAACTCTGCTCCACAGACAGTAATGTGATTTATTCCTAATGTTACAAACGAGATTAAACTCCTCTGGAAGATGGATCGGGGTCCTTCGAGTCCTTCCTCGCCGCAAAAGTCTGCGGCGGTGACATCATAAAGGATGGGAGGAATAATAATGGAGACGGCACAAGGTGGGATTGTGGGATAGCTGGGGGAACACTTTTATGACGACGCGCTCTTAGACGTGACCGCACACACATGGTATGCCTGACGGATCCGAGTCGTGGCTAATTGCCATGTGTGCTGTTGAATATACCATTGTTAGGATGGAAAGCGAGGCCTGTTTCTTTTTAAAGTGACGTTTTTTCTTTCTTTCTTGCTTGTCGTTCTCTTTTGTAGCCCCAGAAAGTTGATTATCGGCAAATCCCAGAACATGCAAGTAAAATCAGACGTTCTTTTATTTGAGTTTGTTAAAGTTTAGCTCCGCCGCTGTACCAGTTACTCATTTAGAAATTAATTCCTCTTCCAGCCATGACAGAAAGCAATTAGAGCGTATAGTTTCTCTCTCTTTTCCTGTCTATTGCTTCAATTTATGATGCCGGTAAATAAAAGATGCAAAATGAGTCTCATCATTTTAGATCTCGGGGAACTTAATATTCCGGCTGACTGATCAGCGGCGTGCATGTGACCGTGCAACTGCTTTCGTATTTTATGGTGTGTGTGTGTGTGTAGAGTTTGTTATTTAAGACTTCACTCAGATCCACCCCTGACGGATTGAAGGCACAGGCCTGAGTTATGAAGGGCGGTTTGGGTAATGTATTTTTAATAAACGGACTTTCTGGGTGGAGAATCTCGGAGTGACCCGGGCTGCAGCTCTCCATGGGGTTCTCCCGCTGTGTGTGTGTGTGTGTGTGTGTGAATCTCCGCTTCCATGTGATCCTCCTGGGACCGTGCAGAGAGGATTACATCTAAACTCACAATGAAAGATTGTGGGACACATGTCTGGGACCGAAATAAAGCGGCTACGAGCTGGCTCACGTAATTGGTGGTTTGTTCAATATAGTCAGAAATGGTTCACTCGGAAATGAAAATACTGTCATTATTTACCCATGTTGTTCCAAAACAGTATGGAAAACAAACAGAGGTTTTGAAAGTTGTCCACTACTTTTCATCTAGTTGGATGGGGAATGAAGCTTTCTAACTTGAAAAAAGAATGCAAAATCACCATAAATGTATCATATTTAATATTTTTGTATTTAATAGTTTGAGGAACAAACTGAAAGTTTGAAGTCCTTTAACAGTAGCTTTAGTTAGTATTTGCTCCGTAATGCATTGTTACTCTCTTCTGTTATTAGATCCAGGCGGATGAATTTTTTGTATTTTAGTTGTATATGATTTAACACAATGGCTGGGTTATTTACTGGATATTAACAATATCGCAAATATATTATAGGAAATCGTGCAATGTTTTTAATGCACTTTTATTTAAGTTCCTCATTACATTGCAACTTATTTAGAGTTTTTGTCTTGTTTCCAGTCCAAATTCTCAAATCCAGATGCTTTTACTAGATAAGTAAAATAACATAAGATATGTTTTCTAAAAAAAAAAAGTAAAAAATGTAGTGAGTTTTTGCTTAAAACAAGCAAAAGTATCTGCCAATGGGGTAAGAGAAATAATCTTATATTTCTGTCTTTTTGTTTCTGTCCCAAACAGAAACAAGCTTATTTTTCTTACCCCATCTAGTAAAAGCATCTGGATTTAAGAATTTTTTGATATTTGGACTGGAAACAAGACAAAAATACTAAATAAGAAAAGCATTTTTTTTCCATCCTTCCTTGTCTTAGGACTGACTTCATCTGGATTTTCTTTTTAGTGTTTATAAGTTAAACTTCAATTGAACCATATGGATTTAAATTTGCAAAGTTTAATTCGTTTGCATCAGTATCAGTTCAATCTGTGAGTTCAGCTCCATGAATCAGTTCAGTTTAAGGATGTGTCATCATGCAGTGTGACGTTTTTAATGTATTAAAATGTTTTGGTGAAATTATTTGTAGTTTGTGCATTTAATTTAAAATGATTAAATATAGTTTTTTTTTTTTTTAATAAAATATATTTGGAAAGCATGCATTGACTATTTTAACTAGACTTTAAAAAATTGCTGTTTGGAAAAAAGTGCATAAATATCATAGCCTGCACTATTTAACAGTACATGAATCAGTCATATTTAAAGGAAGGTTTTATCATCTTCCCGGTGTGTGTGTGTGTGTGTGTGTTATAATCTGACTCACTATGCAGAAATCTCTAGCTATGCAACACCTTGACCTACACTCTTAACCAAATCAACTGAAATGAGTGCACAAAATGCAAACATGCATAGAAAAACTATTAGATTTACTCTCACCGCCAGGGTCTAACTTCAACCACCTGGACATTGTCTGGACTCCACCGTGGGGACGACTTGCCCTCTTTCTGCCATGAGTTAAACCCCACCACTAAAAATCTCATCAGCGCTGACCAGACTGGGCCAGATTACTGAAGAAATCCCCTGTATTTGTTGTTGTTTTTGAAACAAGATCTCCTAAGTGAGTTTGACAATGAAGATGACATATTTGGAGTCACGTTGCCTTTTCACAAATGAGGCGCTGCGTGTTTGTGGCCGGCCCTTTTGATACTAGAGATGGGCCAAGAGAAAGCTGACTTTTTCACAGGGAGCTGTCTGTGAGAATTAGTGGATTTGTGTGCATGCAAACCGACGACACAACATTAGTTTGCCACTCAGAAATCTGCTTTTCATCTCTAGTTCTTATTAGATCATTGTGATGTTGTGATACAAAATGTTGTGAGTTAAACTGTTACTGTAACGATTGGATGATGCTGGAAGTTAATTGGTACAGAACTGGTAAAGTCATTGATGTGACTGAAATTTGTATGTTATATGTATGTGTGTGTCTTTATAATGACGAATAAGGTTTTTAAAAGTGTAAAAAAACATAATGGAGATATAATTAAATTTATTTTAAATTATGTTTTATTCAGTGTTAACAATGATATTATGTGGTTTTTATAATCAATTAACACAAATTTGTCACCAAAAAAGTCATTCGGTTCAACCAAAACCATTTTGTTTTACCGAATGACACATTTGGTTATTACGAATGACAATATTTTCAAACAATGTTAACAGGCTGATATCTAGCAAAAGGACAATCAAACATTTTATATTTAGTACAAGTTTTTAAAATATTACATTTTCCATGTTTTATAGCGGTTGCACCAAATGACCTGATGTTTCGGGACATGCGTATGATCAAGTGAAAACATGAATTCTTCAAATAGTTAAGAGAGAGTTAGTTACTTTGCTTCACGATCATGTGGTCCTTTGCAGGTGCCTGAATGATGTCACATGATATTGACCACATGACTTGATCCAAAATAGTCCCTTTATATCGGTTACTCTGAATGACATCAATGAAATTCATTTTTCCGGACATTCTTTTCATAACAAAGCAACGACTTCTACACATAATTTTAATACCATTTTGCACTATGTTGATATATGATGTTATAAAATCATGCCAGAATAAGAAATATATACATTTATTACATTTTAAAATATTTTATTCTCAAATGAAATGGCTATATTGGCCTTTGGACACTTTTGACACTTCTTTAAAAATCTTTAAAATACCTTTATATGTAGCATAATATTTTGGATTCAGTAAAACAGATCTAGTTGTACTACCTCACATACTTTGAATGTCATATCTTTGTTTTTTTTATTATTATTAAGGCCTTTGGACAAAAAATGACCTGTCACACCATTGACCTATATACAGATATATTAATTCATTTATATATTATTATTTTTTTTTTTTTGCTTTTTTGGGCTAAAAATAAAAAAAAAGAGTAGATCATGATCTTATTATTTCTTAAAAAAATATTTTAACAAAACTGCTTATTAATATTTGAAAAAAGTATACCAAATCAAAGTTATGTGTTGCCAATAACATGCATAAATATGGACAATTATTTACTTATTTTTGACTTTTTAGCGTTTCATTTTTAGCATTATTCAGCTTTACATTATTTTGGATCATGCTGATTTCATAATAATTCACCCAAATTAACAAGAAAACTTTTCCGCTTGGGTCTGTGTGTGATCAAAAAAAAAAAAAAAAAATTATTTATTTATTTATTTATTTATTTATTTTTGAGAATTTTGCACACACAATTGACTCAAAATTTGCATCAGCTGGCGTGTTAATTGAGCTATCCTGATGTGTCGCTCTTGTCATTGAGCCTTTTTCTCCACAGGAATGTTGCGTCGCTGCGTTGTCAGTTTTGAACATGCATACAATGCCTTTTTTGTGTGTGTGTTATTAAATCACACAAAGCTTTTCCATCACCATTTCACAATGACAGTGATGAAGCGCCTGTCGACAGGTAGATTTCTCTGATTAAAAAAACAACTGTCAAAACATAATATAGTAGCTTTAAATCATGCAGCTGATGACAGCAATTGACAGCATTGTGTTTATTCACTTCTCCAAGACCCTCTGGATTTCTTCACTACGCAAGACTCGCGTACGCTGTCGGTTTGTAAGCTAGTCATAGTAATACTCACTTATGATTGAGCTTTGACTCCTGTCGGTGTCGTCGAGCGCTCGAGGGACAGCCCTGCTCTGTATGCCGCTGTACTTTCGCGTACTTTTTTTAATTAAGAAAATTGATTGTTCTGTCCTTTTCAAAAAGCACATTATACTTTATTAAGGAAGTTCTTGAGTTGGCACAATAACATAAGAGGAGCAGTTGAATATAGGAAAGGAAAGGATGGAGGTGGGGTGGATAGTGAACTAGTGATTTGAATTGACTGGTACAGGAACGCAGCGGATGCCTGGGAGCTATAAAAGCAGATTTTTTGGCTTCTGATGGTGGCCTGGAATGGTAATGTCTCACTTGCAAGTTTTAATGTAATTGTGCACCATATCAGGTATTAAAAACTTTTCTCGTCCTCCCACTCCATTCCTCCTTCTATGTGTCTTATTCGATCCTGATAGCAAGGCTGTACCTTTATTCTCATAAATTGAGAGACAGTGAAAGGAAAATGAGAAAGTGCATCTAGTTCAGTAAATCAATAGCTCAATAGTTCTGTAACAAATTTTAAATTAAGTCAGCTTAATCCACAGTTTATTAAACAGAAGCAGGGATCACATCGTTTAGATTTAAACTGACTTGAATTGTGAAAGGATTCGACTGATTTATTGATTTAAAGCGCCTCGAAATAATAATTTGCTCACGAATCAGTTATAATAGCTTGGCTAGGTTAAAGCATAACTTAAAAACATGTATATTCATGAGGCGTGTGAATCGTAAGGTTTTATGATTGTGGTTCTGATTCTTCTTATAGATTCTGGTTCTATTAATGGTTATTTTACTACTTTTCAGGAAGAATATGTGGGAATAAAAAAAAAAAGTAATATGTCTATGCAAACAAACACACCTGTTGCAAGAACTTCTTTAAATGACTTTGTTTGAGTTGGCAAAAATGAAATCCAATAATTGCCCCTACATATGCAAAAAATTAATGTCTTTCATTCATGCAATGATTTAAGTAAAATATAGATAATTATATTTATTTTTTCAGTGTGTGGAAGTCTGCTCTCATGCTAAAAACATGCTAAAATTAGGGCTGCGACGATTGATCGCGATTAATCGTTTGCAAAATAAAAGTCTGTGTTTACGTAATATATGTGTGTGTTCTGTGTATAATAATTATGTATATAAAAATACACATTCATGTATATATTTAAGAAAAATGTTATATTTATATATAAAATATTTATGTTTATATGTAATATAAAATATATATAAATATATATATTTATAATAGCTACATGCATATATTTCTAAATTTTATACCTGTATGTGTGTGTATTTATATATACATAATTATTATACACAGAACACACATATATATATATTACGTAAACACAGACTTTTATTTTGCAAGCGATTAATCGCGATTAATCGTTGCAGCCCTAGCTAAAATCTAAATATATTATTCATTTATTTCACTTGTGTATCTATGACTTTTGCTGGCCTGGAAGACAATTTTTTTTTAAAAATTCCCTGATATTTCTAGCTTTTCCATGATGTTGGGACCTGTTTGCAAGGCATACAAACCCAACAAATATGTAATCTTGCTGTGTGGAGCGGTAATTATCATTTAGTTTATTTGTCATTCTCATCAACACGTTTCAGATCATGCTGTGGCCTGCATGTAGTGTTATGTCTTTGATTGCATTACTTGATATGATACAATAATGATGTGGTTTTATGACAGATTAAGAATGTAGGCTTTCATAAAACGGCATCAGCCATTAGTTACATCTGTGCTACCATCAGTCACGCTCGCTGATATTTGAATAAATATCTTCTTCAAATGCAATCTCTTTTCAGGGGTAGTAATATGACACAGACAGGTGCGTTTCTCATCAATTTCAATTTTGAACGGGTAGTGTGGTTAGATGCTGTGAAGCCTCAGATTCACAGAGCGTGGATGGCTAGAGAGTAGGAGATGCTGTGAGTGATTTGACAGGGTGTGGTTATATTTGTGATTAGATTTTCTCAAGACTTTTATTAACTTAGCTGTGGTTAAGGTGTGGCCCCTCTGCAAAGCATGAATTGCTTTATTTAATATCCATTTGCATCACCAACTAAATGAGGAAATTGCTCTCGACGGTCTGTCGAAATAAGACAGGCCCCTGTTTTGTTAAATCATGAGAAACTGTAATTGCCCTAAATTGAAAGTGGCCAACACGCACACCATCTTGCAAATGCAAAATGATGTTTAACTGTACGTTATGCTAAACCTTTCATAGAAATTCACTTTTGTGCAGTTTGTGCCAAGGGAAAGTCTAGTTAATAGTGCGATTTGCCTGCTATGAACAAACACGCATGAGCTCATTGAGTTCTGATGGAAATTTTTCGCTATGAATCACTTTATAAATTCCACATTTTTTTTTCTCTCCCTATCATCTTTGATTTTGGTAACTGATTAAAATGTGTGTCCCTAAGCCACATCAGTGACATAAGTGCACAGATTTTATTCATTAAAACATCATCAACAAAGGCCGGCGCCGGCATAGTCACCGATATTAGAACCTCATTGCTGTTTATGGATTGAGCTGAAAGAGCAGAACCATTTCTAGGGCATTTCGTCTCCGATTTTTGAAAATCAAAGAACAATCGAGAAGCTTTTTTACAGAGCAGAATAGGCGACATTGACTTCAAAATTGTTTTTAGCATGCGAGCAGACAGCACCACACATTGAGTGGGTTGCTTGAGTAACACCGTGTCCTAACCAGACGTGACGCTGCAACATTTTTTCCATGATAATCAGAGTTTTGGTCCTAACCAGACACGACGGCGATATGCAATGATTCTGTTTTAGAAATGATTTTTATTTCTGCGACGCCTCGGCTGGAACAACAATATACAAAGAAAGTATGATGAGGGTAATCTCAGGTACTGATTATGTGCTTTATTTAATGTTAAAAGCATTTAATGTGAGTTTGAATATAATTTTGCATGACTTCTGTAGCTGTACTGAAAGCGATAATTCACCTCAAATCTTGAAAATAAAAGAACATTCAGACTGTGAACAATTATATCACTTAATATGTTAAAATGGTGTAATTTATGATTTGATTATGTACTTATCCATTTCGTTGTGAGTGTAGTGCGCTTGCAGAGAGACTCCGCCCCACACGCCTAGTTCCCTTCTGATTGGCTGTGATTTGTATCAACTGGTGTTCCACAAGGGTCTATATTGGGCCCATTCTCTTTAGCATGTATATCCCTTTTTGAAATAAATAATGTGATTGATTTTTGTCAGTTGTGTCTCGCCTGTTGTGGACAGACAAATTGCTTATTGCATCGCGTCTGGTTAGGACATGGTGTAATGGCGAGTTGCTAACGTTGATCTTCTCTTTTGCTGGGTTCCAGATATGGTGCGGAAAAAGAATCCCCCTTTGAGAAGCTTCGGCGGTGAAGAAGAGGAGGGCGAGGCGGTGGCGGCCGAGGCTACGGGCCCGGAGAGCGGGAACACGGGGAGCCAGGCATCTGAGCCTGACCGGGCTGTAGGCGAAGAGCAGGAGGAGCCGTCCTCCCCTGGCCCCATCAAACCAGACAGGCCTGACTTGCATTACTCCAGCCACAACCTGGCAGCGTCTTACTCCAGCCGTGAGGGCACCGATAGCGAACCGCTGGACTCTGCCACCTCCCCAACAACCTCTGATCTGGGTGAGAGAGTGGATGGTGAGGACGACCGGAATGGTCTAAGGCCCAACACCCGGTCAGGTGGCGTCATCGTACAGGGCTGCACCAGTAACGGAGAGGAGAGGGATGCCACACACAGCCCACTATCGTTGCTGGGCTCTGGCAGCCCTTGTGGCACAGCGGTCGAAGGTTCAAAGTCCCCCCTGTTACTTTGCATCCACAGAGGCCGATTGGGGGAGCGGAGGACGCCCCTAGCCCTCTGGGAGCTGAGACGGGAGCACCTCCGCCCACCTCACCCAAACTACAAGACTTTAAGTGCAACATTTGTGGGTACGGCTACTACGGCAATGACCCCACGGACCTGATCAAACACTTTCGTAAGTACCATTTGGGCCTGCACAACCGGACACGGCAGGACGCAGAGCTGGACAATAAGATTTTGGCACTACACAACATGGTGCAGTTCACAGCCCAGTCACAGGCCAAAGACTCAGCGCGCCTCCTCGGCCAATCAGCTCAGAGCGGCTCTGCGGCAGAAGCGGGGTCACCCAGGTCCTCCGTGCTTAACGGCACCTACGACGTGCAGGTAATCTCAAAGAAATGTTGTTTCTAAATATAATTAATTCAGCACTATAACAATAATAATGGTATTATGTGCTATGTATATTTATGCATTTTGGAGTTTTGCGTCATTCCGTTCAAATCAGTATAGGTGCCTTATGAGGGCCCATTTCAGCCTATTATCCCTCTTTTCACAAGATGTAAGTCTCTGGTGTCTCCAGAATGTGTCTGTGAAGTTTCAGCTCAAAATACCCCACAGAATCATTTATTATAGCTTGTCAAATTTGCCCCTATTTGGGTGTGAGCAAAAACATGCCGTTTTTTGTGTGTGTCCCTTTAAATGCAAATGAGCTGCTGCTCCCGCCCCCTTTCCAGAAGAGGGCGGAGCTTTAACAGCTCAACAACAACAAAGCTGGAGAATCTCACGCAGCCAAAATGACAACAGTGTTCAGTCTTACATTGTTCAAACCGGAGTCGACACTGATGGAGAGACTCAGGAAGAAGTTTTAGAATGAAACTGGACATTTCTGAATGATTAGTGGATAAATTTAATGTAGTTGCTGTGGAGTTGATTCAACTATGTTAATCTTTTGTGCAATTCCAGTGTTGAATTGAGCCTCGTTTGTGAAGCAGTCCGGCGTAAAATGACGGCATGACAACAACACTCTACTACAACAACTCTTCCTCTTCTCTAAAGCAGCCCAACATGGCCTCATCCCCTTTGTTGTGTGTTCTCGGGGTCAGGGCTTATGTAAATTTTAGGGTTTGTGATGTCACTAACCCAGGAAGAAGCTTGTTGTAGTCCCTACCAGCCGTTTGTTGTAGCAATTCCTGTTAAAGAAAATATCTCCCTTTACATTGAACTTTGAGCGTCGTAACTTTGCAGATGTTGTTTATGATCAAACAGCAACATTACACACTAACTAAAGTTAAAAAAGTGAAATCATAATCAAGAACCCCTCAAAGATGCTCTCTTATAAGGCAGCTGGCTGTGTAGGAAGCAAGGCGCCTCCTTATGTTTTGGAGCAGAGCTATAGTCAGACCCATGGGTCATTAAGGCTTAAAAATGATGCATGCACATGCAACGGTGAAACTTAAAATTTATGTCACAGAGTAAAACCGCTAGATGGATGGTAACCGCATATGATGCATGCAAAGTCATGCACATGCAGAAACTCACACACTGATGAACATTGGCTGAATTAATTCTGAAATTTTGACTAGCCCTCCTAGAGTTTGTATTTGTTCTTGCGTGTGTTTTAAAATAATGCCATGAATAAGCAATCAAGCTGCTCCATTGAAATTGTAATGCAAGCGTCATTTGTCATGTCACCTTGGTGATTTTTGATTTATAAAAACATACAAACAAAAAATGTGAAGGAGATTAGTGTGGATCATGCTGGCACACTGTGTTTGGCTTTGTTCTGTGACTTTTGGCTGATTTATCGTAGCACCAGTCTCTCTGTATCATGTTTAAATGGACCATTATGAACAGTTGCCTGCTTTGCACATGTGCATGTACTCAATCAAGCGAGCGCACAGCGCAGCTTAGAGTACCTGATGTTTTTTTTCTTCTAATAACACCGGCCACAATCTTTTTCAATTCAACATTCAGCCTGTCTACAAATTGTCGTAATACCGTATAAATTCTTAGGAAAAAAGTTTGAATAATGAGTCTATTCAGAATTCGTTCCTAGTGGAATTTTCCATGCAGTAATATCGACAACTGCGATTTCTCATTTTCCCAATGAAAAAAAGGGGGGAAAAAGAGCGTAGGGAAGCTGGTGCGGGGAGCCAGTGAAAACACAGCAGTCGATTTATTTTAAACGATGGGTAATGAACAGATGTCATAGTCATTTATCTGCCCAACTTTCAGCACGGTTTCACTCTTCACTTCAACAATGTCATGTTTACAATTTAAGTGGCATATTTAAGTTCAGGTTTCTGCGAAATGAGCCAAGTTTGGATGCGTTTAGCTTTAGTCAGTGCAGAGGTGTTTTTGCCTAGTTTAGCAGCCAGATGTAATGATTTTAATAAGTCATTGATGCGTGAACTAGTTTAGTAATAATAATAATGTTATTCAAAATATACTATTTATATTTTTCATAACATATACATTTTATAATATATATATTTAATGTTTATATTTAATTATTATTTATTTAGTATTTTGAAATAATTATATATTTAATATTTATATTGATAAACTTAAATTGACATTTGATACAGGTGATGAGAGGAAAGCGGCAAAACTCCAGTATGTCTAAATATATATTTTGGACAAAAGGTTTTTTAATTTTTTTTTTTTTTTTTTTTTTTTTTTCATTTTATTATTATTATTAACAATAAATAATAATTTTACTTAACTTGATGTATATATATGATATATATATATATATATATATATATATATATATATATATATATATATATGTATATATATATATATATATATGTATTTATGTATGTATATTATGTGCATGTACATCATATCATATGCTAAGCTGCCTTTCTTGTGATATTTTGTTGTTATGGAGGATATTTGATAGTTTCCCCCTCCTCATAATGTAAAAAAAATATCTTTTTGAGAAAATCTTTTGTGGTGTGTGTCCCAAGTGCACTGTGCTTAAATTCAATTGCTCAGACAGGTGATACAGAGCAACCAGCTGAGACTTTAAATCAGTCCACTTTGTATCTGTAATATGCATGTGTAGAATTACAGTCAAGCACACATTACGCTAAGCAGTGGGTGTTTATTTAATCATTGCTTGAACATACAGCTCAGGGGCTGCTCGAGGGAAAGGGTCTGTCTGTGCTGTGACATTCCTTGAGTGTTTTGTCTGGAGCATGACGTTGAATTCCCCACAGTGCGTATAAAGCTCGAGACCTCCCACTCATACTCTCTTTTAGTGCTGTGACTGCCAACTGTATATTCCATATGCTTGTCTATAGGCTGGACATCTATTGCATCATGTTATTTTTTAATATTGATGCAATTATAATTATTTAAGAAAACTTTGTTAATTTAATGACTGACTGGCATTTAAAAAAAAAAAAAAGTCCTGGTCTTCTTATTCCTCTTTTTTTAATTTAAAAGTATCAGAACTAAAGTCACACCTGTATATTATTAATCATAAAAGATCCATTTCGTCTCTGCATGCATGGTCGCTTTACTCTTCGAACTCTCCAAGTTTCACATGTTCCCCATCTGCTCACTGGAGGATTTTCGAATTCTCAGCGCTGAGAAATAATAAGAACATAAAATGTGATTTGCCTTTGTGTGGTGATAACTGCTGCCTCGTCTTGGAGATTGGGAGGGTTATTGAAAGTCTGTTGTCTGTCTTATTATATCAGACTTCTATTTCTCTGTAATTCTCTATAACTCACGGATGATTGTTCTTTCCCTTTATCTCATTTTCTTTCTTTGTCATCCCTCCCTCTCTCTCAACCTCCCTGCTCTCACAGGTAACGTTAGCCGGCACCTTTATCGGGATTGGGAGGAAGACGCAGGATTGTCAGGGCAACACCAAGTACTTCCGCTGTAAGTTCTGCAACTTCACCTACATGGGAAGCTCCTCTGTAGACCTCGAGCAGCATTTCCTAGGCACACACCCCAACAAGATGAAGAGTCCACCTCCGTCCAACCCCAACCTCGAGGAGAAGTCCTCAAGTGAACGGAAGGGGAACTGCGTACCGCGGATTGGGGCAGATGAGCAAGGGAAGTGGGCGGATCGGGTGGCAGTAAGGGCTGAAGATGACTCTGTGGCTGGGTACTCCGTACCAATCAGGGCGTCAGACTCCCCTAACCGCACTGGGGTCGACACACCCTGCAGCGTATTACTGGTGCAAATATTGCAGCTTTAGTTGCGAAGCCAGGCAGCTCCTCTAGGCTTCTAGAGCATTATGAGAAGAGACACGGTCAGGCGGCCGTCAGGGAGGGAAGTCCAGGGGACAGGGACAGAAAGGCACGTGACGGAGACTCCCACTTACGGAAAAAGGAGAAGACCGGAGCGACAGCCGACCCTGAAACGGTAGTAACCAGTTACAACTGCCAGTTCTGCGACTTCCGTTACTCCATGACGCACGGCCCGGAGGTCATCGTCGTGGCTCCGCTTTTGCATCACTACCAGCGAGCTCACAGCATTCACAAGTGCACCATCAAACATTGCCCCTTCTGCCCTCGTGGGCTCTGCACTCCCGAGAAGCACCTGGGGGAAATCTCCTACCCCTTCGCTTGCCGTAAGAGCTCCTGCTCGCACTGTGCTCTACTTCTGCTGCAGCTAACAGCCGGAGGGACCACTACCCCGTCCCCGCCAGCTCCCCGAGCATCCGTCACCCACCTGTGTGACCAGTGCCCATTCACCTCCACTGATATTGACTTGCTTCTCTTGCACTATGACAGCGCCCACACCTCTCACACCTTACTGGAAGTCAAACCAGAGGAGGAGGGATCAGGGGATGGAGGGGCGGGGCCAGGGCGGGACCATCCCGGAGAGTACGCCTGCACTAAGTGCCATTTCTTCACTGAAGTGGAGGAGGAGATCTTTCGTCACTACAGGTAATGCCTCGTAATAAATTCATATATATATTAGGGCTGTAATGGTACACAAAAGTCATGGTTCGGTACATACCTTGGTTTTGGGGTCACAGTTCGGTACAGTTGGAAAAATGGTCACACTTTAGTTTTGGGGTCCAATTCTTGCTATTAACTAACTATTAACTTCTGCCTCAATAACTGCTTATTAAGGTTGTTAAGTTTAGGTATTGGCTAGGATTAAGGGATGCAGAATATGGTAATGCAGAATAAGGCATTAATATGTGCTTTATAAGTACTAATAAACAGTCAAAATCTTAGTAATATGCATGCATGCATGCAATAAGCAACTAGTTAACAGCCTCCTTTAGTGTTTTTAAGGATTAGATTCTTCCTGATAATTTACTCACCCCCTTGGCATCCAAGATGTCTGTTTTTCTTCAGTCAAAAAGAAATTAAAGTTATTGAGGAAAACATTCCAGGATTTTTCTCCATATAGTGGACTTCACTGGGATCCAAATGTCAGTTTCAGTGCAGCTTCAAAGAGCTCTACCTGATCCCAGATGAGGAATAAGAGTCTTATCTAGCAAAACGATTGGTCATTTTCTAAAAAAAAAAAAAAAAAAAAAAAAAAAAAAAGCCACGCATTACGTAATCACGATGGAAAGGTCACGCGTGACGTAGGTGGAAGTACCGCGGTAGGGTGAAAAATTCTTCTTATTTTGTCCTCCAACATCAAAATCGTCCAAAAATATATATATATTTTTGAAAATGGCCGATCATTTTGCTAGACCCTTATTCCTCACGATTTGAGAAATGAATATAGGCTATTTCAAAAGTCGATCTTGCATGCATTAATGATGTACAACGCTGATTGAGGACCAGCATAACTCATTTGACTCTTACGCATGTTCATGTAGACATCGGTGAAAAATTAAATATAGAGGCATTGCTGTTCACACAGAACGTGTTTTTCCATTCCCATTTGCTACTTTTCCATTGTATTTCTATGTAAAAATGCTAGATGGATGTGTTTAAGCATTGCGCTCATGGAGTCCACATGATCAGGAAGTTCATGTGAAGGTGAAAGATTTCCCCATGCAGATTCTGCAACAAGTTCAATTTGGTTTTGCTGCATTTACCAACAGAAAACTTCTTGATTTGAAAGTGATTTCTGTGTGAGCAACGCTATAGACAAAAGCCAATGGACCTTTTTTGCCCGCAAAATTTTGCTGATTTGACTTTTGTTGAGTTTGTGCAGGCAAATACCACTAATATTATCTTCACAAAATGTAAATAAAAAATGATTAAACTTTATTGTTTAGCATTGGAATGCATCACAGTACCTCAGTTTATTTAATGTATAAATAAAATTAAACATTTTATTTATGTAAATATTAATAAGCAAATATTGTAAAGGTCCAATATTTGTTTACTCTTTATAAATATTTTTATTACATTTTTAAATTTAATTTAAAATCATATTGTAGCACAATAGCATTGGACAGTGAAAGCAGCTGTTGATTATATCCAGCGAGCTTGTGTTACACATTTGTTTCTGTGTTGGCGGTTTTGCTTTCGTACTGATAGGTAACAGGTTTTCCTTTTTTCCCCCTTTTTTTTGCACTTTACTTGAAGTCGAGCAACACAGCTGAATAAACTGAAAATGCTAAACGTCAGAGGAGTAACTTTTCTTACAGCAGTCCCTCATTTGTTTTGATTTAGCTTGTCTTGAGGCCAGGTGTGCATGTAAATGTGAGTGCACTTCAGTGTTTGTTTGCATGTGTGTGTGTGCGCGTGCATATGTCACTTAAGTGTGTACATGTGAGAAAGTATTATACCTTTCCATATTCTTTCTTTCACCATCTGTGTGGTATGTACAGCGCGGATGAGCGTGGCTCTGCTTTACCTTCACATAAGATCTCAATTACTCTCCATTTTCTGCCAAAGTTTACAGGCATGTCTACATGTGCTGGTTTGAATTTATTGATAAAAATGAGTTTACTGCACCACTGAAATCCATATGTCCGCTTGAGTTTGGCACAGTAGAAAGAGAACAGAAAGGCACTTTGCTAAATCTAATATAAGTGTTGTGTAAATACACCAAACCACCTCAATGCCACATATGTTTGATATTATATATTATGTGCAAGAACTTCTCTTGAGCAATTTTACTACTGATGTTTAAATGGGAAAACAAACCCAATATGCAAAATGGCCATAAACTTTATTTCATTGTCTTGCATGTATAATAGATTTGTATTTATGTGGTTAATACTTATGAAACTCACTGACAAATTCTTGAAATATAATTTAACGTTAACATTTAATCATTTGGCAGATGCTTTTATCCAAAGTGACTTAACAAATGAGGAGAACAATAGAGGTAGTTAAGCAGTTTTAATTAGAAATATAATGTTTTACAAGAAATAAATTACACAGTTTACATATTCTGGTACCAATTCCACTTAATTATGGTTTCTAACAGTGTTTTAATGTCATGTTAAAAAAAAATAATAATGCAATTTTATTACATTACAAGATTAAAGTTATAATGTTATGAGTGTAAGTATAAGTGGTGGGGAACAGTGAAATCAGTCATGCATTTCTGTCTGGATTTTTGTCCTTAATAAATTCAATTTCCTACATATTCTCATAACTTTATGACTATTCTAAATGCTAAAATGCTGTCATGCTAAATTCCATTTAATGATTCTTTTTGGATGAACAATGATTGGAAATAATTGCATTCAGTACTGTGAGCAATCCTCTGTCAAACTATCAGATTATTACATATTTCATACAGCAGAACAGTATTGTGCAATTGTATTATACAGTTTTTGGAAAAAAAAAAGTAATAAAGAAACATTTAATGTGTACAATTGTACAAAATATTTGTGTACAATATTTTTTTTCAGGATTATTTGATGAATAGAAAGTTCAAAAGAACAGTGTTTATCTGAAATCTAATCTTTTGTAACATTATAAATGTCTTTACTGTCACTTTTGATTGATTTAATGCATCCTTGCTGAATAAAAGTATTCATTTCTTTAATTTCTTTTCAAAAAAATAAAAATAAAAATTCTTACTGACCCCAAACTTTTGAACGGTAGTGTATAATGCTACAGAAGCTTTGTATTTCAGATAAATGCTGTTCTTTTGAACTTTCTATTCATCAAGGAATCCTGAAAAAAAAAAAGTACAGAACTGTTTTCAACATTGAAAATAATCATAAATGTTTATTTAGCAGCAGATCAGCATATTAGAATGATTTCTGAAGGATCATGTGACACTGAAGACTGGAGTAACGATGCTGAAAATTCAGCTTTGCATCACATGGAATAAATTACTTTGTCAAATATATTTAAATAGTACACAGTTATTTTAAATTGTAATAATATTTCACAATATTACTGTTTTTTACTGTATTTTTAATTAAATAAATGTAGCCTTGGTGAGCAGATGAAACTTCTTTTAAAAACATTAAAAATCTTAGTGGTTCCAAACTTTTGGACTGTACTGTATATGTGTGTGTATATATATATATATATATATATATATATATATATATATATATATATATATATATATATATATATATATATATATATATATATATATATATATATATATATATATATATATATATGTGTACTCTAATATGTGTATTATATATTTTATGTGTTTCATCCACATCTGTGGAGGAATGCAGACATTCCAGAACAGTCAATGGAACCGAATGTCATGAAAATCAATGTGTTTGAATATTTTATTATAATTTTTTTGGTTACGGAACCTGTTTTGAATAAGAATAGATTTCCAGCCCATTCATAATTCATTCTACATGCATACGATAAATCACATACATAGTCGCGAGACCGAGAAGTAACACATAGCTGCATGACAGACGCAATTTTCCCACTATTGAAACTTTTTCAGCAATTCCACAAGTTCACGTGTCGTTAAATGATCAACGATCTAATCTGACTTGTCAAAGATCCTGGCGAAGGAATCATTTGTCAAGTTGGCGCTCGTGTCAGGAAACACTGAATTTTAAGGCCTCATACACCCACCTGTCCCCTAGAGAGCATGTGTGAAGGTTTTTGTGCGCTTGAGACTTGAGTGACGTCCATCATGATCCAGCTGCCCGGGGCTGGTTGTTTCAGGTGGACGTGGAGCAGAGTGTTTTCAGCCTGTGCGTGCGGCCTTTCTGAATAAGGCGCTGTTTGTATTCAGAGCCCACAGCCTGGAACCCAGCGAGGAGAGAGCAGAAATCAGACCTGTATGGCCTCCCTGGAGAGCTCCTGCTTCTCAGCTCAGACTGTACAGAGTGTGTGTGAATGCAAGTGAGAATGTGCATGTCGTATTTTGTTTTAAACTACTTTTCTTTTGCCCACCAGGCTTACTCGGGAGCATGAGAATATTGTGTACACTAGATCTTAGTTTATACGCTACTGCATGCATGTTTTCAGGGTTGTGTCTTCCATGTTATTGTATGAACATCTGTGTCATGGTATCCGGTTTCATTGCGTGGAAGCGTTCGCTGACCTCTGTGTGTGCGTGCGAGCGATTGTGTGGTCTTTCGAATCACTGATACATAATATTTCCAGTGTGCGTATGTGTCTTTCTTGAATACCTCGCTGTGGTGTAGATTTATGAGCAGAATCCTGCCCTCTAGACTCCAAACAGCAACCCACCCACCACGAACGTGAACTTGATATTGATGCCGTAGCCTCCCACACCTCGTGCCCACCCGATCTAGTGCGCACTCAATATATCACGCTGCCCTCCAATTCGGGAAAGGGAGACCTTTTACGTGCAGGAGCTGAGAATATACTGCATAGGACATGCTGGTTACAGACTTCAACTCATTGTGGGATTCAATCAGAAAGGGGGAGTTTGCATTTAAACTCACACATGCTCAGATTGTAATTACCATTAATACTGCAAGTGGTGACAAATTTACACTCTTCACCTCTACCTAATTAGTCGTCTGCAGTAGGAAATGTAGGAAGTTTTCATTTAGCCAAAATCAACTGAAAACTGGGTAATTAAACTCGGTATGGTGTCGTGTTCTCAGTCGTAGTTAATTCCTCTCTGTTTCAACCAAACCAAACCAAGATTTTATATATTGCTAGTTTGGCATCATTTTTGGTCACATTAAAGTGTCCACACTGTTTACCTGTTGTAGTTTATCGATGTTTTGTGCATAACATGTGACTCCTAATTGAATGTCATATTTCAGTTTTATGATTTCGGCCTTCCAAAACTATTTAGGCCGAACCCATTATTCTTTGGAAGAATGTTTTCATATGTCAATTTGAGTGCATCACTTGTCTAAGTTTCTTATTGTTAATTTTGGACATTTTTGTATACATATTTGATCTCAAATGGCATATAAAAGCCTGTTGATAATTACCTTCGGGTTTTATTTTTTTTTAGATTTTAGAGAATATTTTTCTCTCTCTTGAGTCTTTTATTGCCACATTGCAGCATTTCCACTTTGAAAAGTGTAAAATGTTACACTCTGGGGTAAAATCAACCCAAGTTGGGTTAAAAATGGACAAACCCAGCGATTGGGTTAAATGTTTGACCCAACATGCTGGGCTGTTTTATTTAACTCAACTATTGTTTAATAATGACTATATGGCTGGATTAAAATGAACCCAAAATAGGTTGGAAATTAAAAATCAGACACATAATTACTAGAAGCAACAATAATAATCAAAAGGTGAACATTTATAAATAACCAAATTTTATAAATGTTTATTGTTTAATTATTATTCAATAAACTTATTAATAAATGTTCATTTATTAAACATATTAATAAATGTTAATTTCGAACACATTTTGGGTTCATTTTAAGCAAGCAATACAGTCAATTTTAAACAATAGTTGAGTTAAATAAAACTACCCAGCAGGGTGGGCAAACATATAACCCAACCACTGGGTTAAATGACCCATTTGCTGAATTAAAACAACCCAATCGCTGGGTTTGTCCATTTTTAAACTAACTTTGGTTGCATTTTTTAGTGCATGATTTCTTTATCTTAAAGGGTTAGTTCACCCAAAAATGAAAATTATGTCATTAATGACTCGTTCCAAACCCGTAAGACCACCGTTCATCTTCGGAACACAGTTTAAGATATTTTAGATTTAGTCCGAGAGCTTTCTGTCCCTCTATTGAAAATGTATGTACGGTATACTGTCCATGTCCAGAAAGGTAATAAAAACATCATCAAAGTAGTCCATGTGACATCAGTGGGTTAGTTAGAAGTTTTCGAAACATTGAAAATACATTTTGGTCCAAAAATAACAAAAACTACAACTTTATTCAGCATTGTATTCTCTTCCGGAATCCTTTCCATTGAATTGATTTCATTGAACTGATTTCATTGAATTGATTCCATTGAATTGATTCCATTGAATCCTTTCACCTGTCGGTGTTGGTAATGCACTTTTACGTTGCTGTTTTTGGGTGAACTAACCCTTTAAACAGTGGTTCTCAAACTTTTTAGCCAGCGACCCCTAAACTAACATCGACGAGAACTCGCGACCCACTACCACAGAATACACAAACAATAAACAAAAAAAAAGTTGTTTTAAATCCACATCCACTTCCTATGGAAGCTTGTTTCCACCACAGAATAAAAAATAAAAAAGGTAATTGTGACTTTATATCATTTATAACTTTATAACTCGCACTGCAAGTTTATATTTCACAATTATGAGAAAACAAGTCAGAATAGCGAGATGTAAACTCGCAATTTTTAGATTAAAAAAATCACAATTATCTTTTCAAATATTTTCTTATGTGGCAGAAACAAACTTCCATAATATTTACTGTATTTAGGCTTACCTTTAAGTGGGATGGGTGCACTTGTTTTTCGGTGCACAAAAGCGTAATCTGTGGCCTGATGTTGGATACGGCTACTCGCAGATCATCCTCAACATCAAGACGTGATCTGTATTTATTTTTCATGTATGTAACAGCGGAAAAAGTAGAGCCAAACGGAAGCAGTACATCCATTGATGATGATTCAGGCAGACTGTCCACAATTTCCTCAACATTTTTAACCTTGCGAATTACAAATTTATCCATTCTTGCAGTTTCCACGTGCAGTTGCGTACAGTATTGATAACTAGCGATCAGTCGCCGCATGGTGACGTCATATCTTAGAGTCACGAAATATTATTTAATTTTTTTTTTTTTTAAAAAACCTTCTAATCAATTCTGTTCAATTCAAAAAATATTTATTTGTAATCTTAATTTTTTAGTATTGAAAAATATTTTTTGTAATCAGAAAATACAGAATTTTTTCAAACCAACTCGCGACCCCTTGAAATCATTCCCCAGTTTGAGAACCACTGCTTTAAACATCATTAAGCATTACATGAGTGAATCCCAAAATGAATTCACACAAAAAGTGAAACCAGCTATTAGGAGTGTTTTACTGTAATATGCAAGTTACATTTTGAGGGTGGAAAGAGATGGATTTTTAAATCAAGTCATAATTCCCATTGAAATCAATGGATTTGTAGCATAGAGTAATTCTAGTGTGTAAGAGCTCTTGTTTTATTTCTACCAAGCGACAATCCGCTTAAGTCGTGACGCAAGGAACGCCGTTTCCGGGTCCAAGCCTCGACTCGTTTCACTTGAGAATGCCATCTCGACAGCCGTTTATGAGCGCTATTTATTCATATTAAACATTTAACATTTTAAAGTTAAACATTTGAAATACTTACAGTCTACACAACAGTCTCTGTGCTCACAGAGGTCGATTTATAAAAGATTAATCACTGTCTGGCCATCTGGGATTTTGGTATAGAGATAAAGGTTATGATTATAATTTTTTTGGTAGTATTACACCACATTGTGTGTGTATATTAGCACCGTTTGTTGTTTTCTTGTGGTATGAGATCGAGCGTTTGGACCCGGAAGCGCTGCTGCGTTACGTCAGACTTCAAGTCTTTATCTCATTTATTGTAGGGTATTTTATGGAAATCAATTTTTTTTGACAATGAGTTATGTCATTGTAAGGCATCTTGTTCCCTATAAGGCCCATGGCTGAAGCTGTCCGGTTTCCTACCTAATGAGGGCTCCTTGTTTCCTTTTGGAGACCGAATTATCCGACGGACTCACTCTTTCACCCCTACCATGATTCTTCTCCGTCTAGTTTTTCTGTCATCCAGTCTGGTGAACGGCAGGCTGTGCTTTACCCATTTTTTTCTGTCTCCAGTGTAATATCATGGGATGGTGTCGGCAGCGCTTTTGCTCCGCTCGGTGTCCTGTAAAATGGAGGTATTGAGCCGGTGTGCTGGCGCATAGCTAAAGGCCTTCATTTTCACAAGCGCAAATTACTGCCTTTCAGTACCGTTATTGACATCGATATAGGTTCTCATTCATTTTTTCATGTTTTCATGTATTTTCCCCCTAAATCGATGATGCTGTTTCTGCTTTGCAAAATGAAAAGGGGGAAAAAAAAATTGGAAAATTTCATTTATAACCGGTGATTGCAATTAAATTGAAAGCATTGAGGAAATTATAGAGTAGGAGGGTAGGTAGCATTAAATCTTGTTCAGTACATCATCTTAATCACTTATGCTTGTCCAGTTTTGAATGGTTACATGATTCTTGCAGGTCGGGCAGATTAATTCTGACCCCTTTGCTTCAGTCTGAGAGGGTAGAAAGACAAATTCTCTTTGTTGCTACCTTTTCTAACCCAGTCAAATGAAGTAATTGAAATCTCTTTTACTACCTGATTATTAGAGTTAGACAGCAAGAAAAAGCCATCTCTAGGTCTATTCTCCAAAAAGCCAGTTTGACATTGATGTTGTGTTACGTTTTTATTTATTTATTTTTTATAACAACTGACGATTCCTCTGATGGTTGCCTTTTTGAACGGTTCTTTGTGTTGTGCATCTTTAAATTTAGGAATATTTTTTGTCATGGTCTTTGGTGGCGTTGACAGCTCTTGAATGTCTGCTTGAACATGCACTCATCTAATCTCATAGTATTTCCTGCTCCTCATTATCAGACAGATGCAGCTGGAATTAACACTTTATGTCGTTAATGGCCTTAATGTGTTTTCTTAACATCACAGAAAATGTGACAACCTGTCAGCGTTTTAATTAAAACTTATTTGAGGAAACAGTCATAATTACTGTAGTAATGCACTGTACTTGTGATTGACGTTAACAGATGTTTAGAGAAGTCAGGCGTGTATATATATATATATATATATATATATATATATATATATATATATATATATATATATATATATATATATATATATATATATACACGTTGTAATTAGAACTTAAGAGTATTATTCTACTTTGGTATATTAATATTAAGCAGAAACATTTTCATTTAATCATTAAGCAACATACATTTTTATTACAATTTAAAATAGACGTGTTCTATTTTTTAATACATTTTAAAATGTAATTTATTCTGTGATCAAATCTGAATTTTCAGCATCATTACTCCAGTCTTCAGTGTCACATGATCCTTCAGAAATCATTCTAATATGATGATTTTGGAAGAAACATTTTGTATTGTTATCAATGTTGGAAACATTTGTGCTGCTTAATATTTTTTTAGGAAACCTTGATATTTTTTTAGGGATTGTTTAATGATAAGAGTTTTTTTTTTTTTTTTTTTTTTACAATGTAAAAGTTTTTACTGTAACATATTTTTTATTTATATAAAATTAAATGTTGTGCTGTATTTATTAAACATTTACTGCTATTTTTTTTGTAATTTAGATGATTTAGAAAAACATTTTAGCAAATGTCAGTGTAGCATATAAGCATGTATGATTAAGTTCATGAAGGCATTTCGTGTTAGGATGAAAAATCATGTCAACTACTCAATGTAAAACCTTCACTGTTTCCAGAACTCATGCCAGAAAACAATCAGTTCTGGGTTACAGGGTTTGACAAACATATTTATGCTGCGTGTCAGTGACCAAAGAATACGATTTGTTTTGGAAGCAGCCCATGCTTTGTTGGAAAACAGTCGAATCTGGGGGGGGGGGGGGGGCACTTTAGCTACATTAAAGTAGCTAGTTTTTGTCTGGTACTGATTAATGATAACTGAATTTATCTGTGTGTCTGTCACTTATAGTAACTGGTCCTCATGATACAACTTCATGAAGTTCTTCAGATGTCTGTTTATTTCTACATGTGCAACTTGATCTTAAATTTGTTAATTTGGAACAATGTTAAGAGGTTGCTTTTAAACATTTTGGCCTAGCAAAAGAAATGTGCAGTTATGTTGTTTTTCGGACTTTGCAAAATAATGCTTTTTAAAATGTGTAAACATTGTGTTGTCTGTAATCAGAGGTAAATGCAATGGATTGTACTCTTCCTTCACCGGTCGCTGGAATGCACCAATGTTTGATCGGCTCCTGTCCTCCGTGCACCTAAGAGGAACAAATTACCGCAATGCATGCTGGGAAAGTCGGGCAACAGCAATGATGAAAAGCACTTTTCCACTCTGTCCCTAGTTTGGTGCCTAGAGGGGCAGAGATGGCATCTAGCTGTTTTGCTCTTTTTAGTCTTTTCCTGCTTTTTATCCATCCCAGTTCGGCACAGAGTCAGATTGTGAGAGGCTGTTTACTGGGTAACAGATCTCAGATTTTATTGCTTTTAAACTGATTTGTCTTTTTCATAATATAAGGAAATTCTTGCACTTAGATTCATTTTGAAGGATTGGGATCTTGTGGGCATATATGATAACACCATTCAAAGCTTTTGCTTAGAAAAAATGCATAAAAAAAGCATTAAAAAATGCCACATTTAATGCTTTTAGCCGGATTTTTATACACAAGTACACATGTAATCTGGTTCACCAAAGCTGCATTTATTTGATCAAAAATTTTTGCAACTGTAATATTTAAAATACCTGCTTTCTATTTGAATATCTAATTTATTCCTGTGATCAAAGCTGAATTTTCACCATCATTACTCCAGTCTTCAGTGTCTCATGATCCTTCAGAAATCATTCCAATATGATGATTTGCTGCTCAAAGAAACATTTATGATTATTATCACAGTTGTTCTTTGATAAATAGAAAGTTCAAAAGAACAATTTATTTGAAACGGAAATATTTTGTAACATCATAAATGTGTTTTCTATCACTTTTGATCAAGTAAATGTGTACTTGCTGAATAAAAATATTAATTTCTTTAAAAAAAAAAAAAAAAACTTTTAATATGGCATGATATGTAATATTTATCATTGATGCACATAATATAGAGTTTCAACCTTGTCTCTAAAGCCATTTGCATTTTGTTTTGTAATATATATGTGAGTCATATTTTATATTTAAGGAGTATTACACAAGCACACTATGTCCTTTTATTCAGTGGTTTTTATAAACAAGAAGTTAATAGAGTGGTGCAGAGATGACGTCAAAACCCGGAAGACTAATTTGCAAATTGCAAGTGGATCCTTTTGAGATTTTCCAATGGGTTTGCATGATGTGTTTTTCAATTTATGAGTAAAATAAAGTCTGTGGTAATCATAATGTGAATGTTTTGTAGATACTCACATCACGACCGTTCTTATCTAGTTACTTATTAGAAGCATACATTTTTAAAAAAATAAAAATAACAGCTTCAAAATCACATTTTCAGCATAGGTGTGTGTAATTTTACGTTCAAGTATCATCACATCATGTTTAGCACAGACCTTATTTTACTCATAAATTGAAAAACCCATAGGGAAATCTTGCGGGCGAATTAGTCTTCTGGGTTTTAACGTCATCTCTGCACCACTCTATACTAATTAACTTATATGTCAGGACAGTTTTTTAATTCCAAGATAATTCCCGAAGCCAAAACTGTGCATATCTACTACGTTAGTTCTGCTGGATTATATATCAGCGCTCTTGAAATGCTGCTCGGATTCAAGGACCAGAATTAACTGTTGTTAAGGGTCTTCATTTGTGCAACATCATAAATGGCATCCTTTGAACCCTTGATACTTGATGATGAGCATGTTAGAACAGCAAAAGAGAGCTTTTTTTTTTATTTACAGATGATCTTGGAAAAAAGATATTAATAACATGATTTGCCCCAACTTGAGCTTTCAACAATAAGCACTTTTTTTGCTTTCAAAACCTCTCATTCTATGTAAATACTCCATTGCGGTGTGGTTAGCCTTTAAAGCCAAACCTATCAATGAATGGCCATTGTCCAAGCACATCTACTCATGCATATAAAATAAACATAGTTTTTGGGTGGGGTGTCACTTTGACAGTAGTCGATTTCCAACAGGAAGTGCAAGCTTATAGAAAATCATTGGTGTTTCTGGAGGGAACGTCGCATTCATTTACCTAAAGGTTTGCAGACTGTTCATTTAGTGTTGCTTTGCGGAGCAGCTCTTTGTTTCCTTTATTTGGAACAGAACAAAGAGCCATTATGCAGACGAAAATAGCTGACTAAACTGTAATTACACAACATTACAGAGATTCAGACCAAGCTCAGGGGGGCAGAGACGTCAGATAAGGAGAAAGTACACGTAATCAGGATGTGGTTTTGTTTTTTTGTCTCTTAGATGGCTCTCTAGAGGCCAGATAACATGGATGTGGGTGAAACGACTGTTTCCTGATCTTTTAAAAATGATAAAAATGATCTCTGAGACCATCTCTTGTCCTCTTTGCAGGAGAGTTCACGGCTGCTGTCGTTGTCGGCATTGTAGTTTCACTGCCACGGACACCACGGCGCTGCTGGACCACTTCAACTCCGCCCACTGCCAGGACTCCACGGATCCGGCCTCTGCTCCCGCGAACGGCTGCTCTGCCCCTTCAACCCTCCGCATCAAAGAGGAGAGCAAAGGTGATCTGAAACTCTATAGCCTGGTGCCTCCAGAGGCCAGCCGAGCCGAGCCGCTTCCCGGCTCAGAGGGCGTGAAGAGCGAGGCCCAGGACGAGAAAGAGAAGGGCTGGTTTGAAGCGCTGGGGCCTGCGGCTGGCGGAGGTGTCCGAGGAGGGGAGCAACACGTGCAAAGTCTGGTGTGGGTGCCCAAAGAACGTGCAGGAGAGATTCTTAGGGGAAGCCCTGCCCCGTTCCCCCAAGCCACACTGGGTCTGCTGAACGCTGTGACGGCGGGAGTAAAAGACCAGCAGCAGCAGAAGGGAGCGGCCATGATTAGAGACTCATCGGGACTGATCTTCAGCCTCAGCGCAGATGCTAAAGGCTACCTGCCGGGGACGCCAACGAGCAGTGCGGAGAAAGCCGGGCAGCAGTACCCAACCTCTACCGAGGGCAAAAGTGCCAAGGAAGAGTCTCAGTCACTTTTGCGGGTAAGAGATGGTTTATGTCTGTCCAATCGGTTTGGATGTCTATTTTTTACCTTCTTAGAAATGTATGTATTTCCTTTCCAGTTATTGCAAGCCACATTTATTTTTTGTGCTGCCATAGATTTTTTTCTTGCTCTGCCAATATTTTCACTGGCCTCACTGCAAAAAATTTGTACGTACATACATATATTGCTAAAATGTAAAAAAAAAAAAAAAAAAAATACAATAATAATAATAATAATAAAAATAATAACGATAATTATAATAACAATGATAATTTTTATTATTATTAATTTTAAAAAAAATATATATTTTATATTTAATTTTTTTAAAATATAATTATATAAAAATCTAATAATGTTAATAATAATAAAATACATAATTTTTAATAATAATAATAATTATTATTATTATTATTTGTATTAATTTTATAAACAGATTTTTATTTTATATTTTATTTATATTTTTACATTTAATATTTTATTTAAAATATGATTATATAAAATATGATAATGTATAGTAATATAAGACATTATTTTTTAATAATAATAATTATTATTAATTTTAAAAATAGATTTTTATATTTTATATTTTTACATTTAATATTTTATTTAAAATATAATTATATAAAAATGTAATGTTTAATAACAATACAATACATTAGTTTTTATAATAATAATTATTCATTTTAAAAACAGATTTTTAGTTTATATTTTAGTTATATTTTTGCATTTAATATTTTATTAAAAATATGATTATGTAAAAATCTAATAACGTACAGTAATATAATACATTCTTTTTTAATAATAATAATTATTATTATTAATTTTAAAATATATTTTTATTTTTATATTTTATTTTATATTTTTAAATTTAATATTTTATTTAAAATAGAATTATATAAAAACTAATCTATAATACAATCAATTTTTAAAAATAATAAGTATTATTATTATTATTTATAAAAACAGATTTTTTTATTTTTATTTAATATTTTATTTAAAATAGAATTATACAAATATTTAATAATGAATAATAATAATAATAATAATAATAATAATAATAATAATAATAATTTTTTTAATTGAATGTTTTATTTAAAATAGGCTTTATATAAAATTTAGAAATTTATTATAATATTATCTTATTATTGTTGTTGTTTTGTATTATTAAATGCATATTTTTTATTTTTTTAATAATTTTTATATTTTTGAATTTAATAATTTATTTTAAAAAATACATATTTCAGCAACATTTTATCTACATGAGAAAAAAAAAATATATATTTTTGATTGGTTGTGTTTTCTGCACAAGAAATTACTACAAAGAGTTTAATAAGAGTATATGATTTACACATGTGAGATGTATTGACTGCACAGCATTGACCCGTTCTGAATCTCTCTCACTCTGGTCATCCTTGTTTTTGAGCTCTGACCTGAGAACATCTGCCAGGGTTTCTGTTAAGATGGAGGAGCAGTGTCCATGACAGTACAGACTTATCAATCGCTTCTCTGTGCCTATCATACTGAGCAGCCTGCTTGGGTGGTAACGTTGTTAAGCTTAAGTTGTTTATTTGTGTGTGTGATCATCCTTACTTGCCTGACTTTAGCTGACTTTTAATGAAGTCAGTATGTGCAGAGACCCTCTGCAGCTTAAAAGCCTGGCCAAAGTAATTGAGCCAGTTACCCAGAGAGCTGCAGACACAATAACAGAGCCATGGAGGTCCTCAACTGCAAGAGACAAACAAAACAACAAACTGGAACATATACCTTCTCTGAGCTTTGGGTAATGGACTATATACTCAAATCTGATGGAAAGATATAATAAGGCGTTGCAACAAGGTAACAAGTCTCTGGATTCACAGGTGACAAATTCCAGCTGGCGTTGACTGCACACCTCAATGATGGAAATTATGACCGATAGGTCTTGTGAGGAAGCAGTGCTTTACCTAATCTGGTCTGGAGGCTCATTTCAGTTAAATAGCTCATCTAAGAGATGCCGCTACCATATACAGCACTGTATTGATATCACTCACAAATTCTGGTCAGAACATTTATCCTAAGCCTATATTGAACTTTATTTTATGTGCAGACTCTCTTTAATCTTCGAATACAATTTCATGCCCTCTTTTAGACTTTTTGACCATAAACTTTAAGATTAAAATTTAAAAAAATGGAATGTTCAGCGTTCATTGAAATCATCGCAATATTTGCATACTTGAATTGTGATTGGTCTTGTCGTCCTTATATATTTACCATACGCTGAGTATCATGACATTGTTAAAGCGCATCGCATATGATTCAGTATATTTAAATATTCATTTGCAGCCTTGCAAGCAATAATTATTTCATTCAGAACATGCAAATCTGGTTGAAAAGTCCTGTCGGTTCCCTTCCGCATCAGTGTCAGAAGATGAAGACATGTCATGAAATGCGTGTTGGTTACAGCGAGCGTAACACAATGACCTGTACACAATGTCTTTGTGTTTCCCATATGACATGGTGAATCTGACACAGCTGCACAGAAGCATGTGTTGTGAGGCTATAAAAATCAGGACGTATTATGTCTTCAGTGTCACAGTGATATGAGTAGCGCAGTTGTTAAAGGTGAGCAGGAAAGTGTCAGATGGAGACTGCTTAAAGATGCACAGCTAGTGAAAACAAGAGTTCTACAAAGGCTTTTTTGTGTAATGTATTCACTGTCTGACATTTCGAGCAGAATTGGGCTGCGGTTAAATGTCTTTCTGCAAGCCCAAGGTCGCACGATGGTGTGGATTCAGCAGCTCGGCGACGTATTGTGTATATTTATGTGTGCGTTAAAGCTCCCCGTTCGTCTTTGATCTCCACGCCGGCTGACGGCGAGAGGAAGGAGTGTCTCCCCCGCAACTTTCTGACATCATTTCCGCTGGCTAGCCTCCTTGTTTGTCTGCGTTTTAACAAGAGGCCCCTGCTGGGAATCGTTCCTTCCTGTGCTTCTCCAGTCCAAAAGGCATCACTGTCTGATGTAACGCGTTGGCCCAAAAAAAGAAAAGGAAGGGGAACGGGAATGGGTTTTGCGAGTTGTACGTCTTCCCTGGATGGTTCTGGAAAAGGGTTGGCAGGAGAGAGGGCCGGGCGTGGTACGCTCGGTGGTTAAGTCATTAGGCTAGGCGTGTCAGCGAGTGTGTGAAAGCTTCGGGGTGGAGGTGGAGGCCTCGCTCTAGCCCTCAGGAAATGTTGAATCAGAACATTTTTTGGGACTGCTAGGGCTTAATGGGACTCAGAAGGGATCTGAAGTCCGTCACAATATTTTTTGAGTTACCATGACTTGGCGTGTGAGTCATCTATCGTATTATGAAACCCGGCTCAGCCAGGGAGGGGTTCCTCGGCAAAGAACCTGAAGAACCCAGAGCTCACACACAGACCTGTTTCAGGGCTCTGAGACGGAGAGGTTTGGCTTGGGAGGTGCTTTTAGACACTGGGGAACTTCTTTCTTTCATGCTATTCTTGGTTTTTGTTGCATATTTGATAAAGGATGCCTGTTTAGTGACGTAAACATTGATCTACTGTCTCTTTGTGGGAGAAAAATTGAGAGAGAGAGAAAAAAAGAAGATATCTGAACTTGTAACAGTGAAACAGCCTTTGGCTAAATTTTATTAGTCGGTTGCATTAATTAAGGGGAAAAAAAAGACCTGCATCGCCTACAATTTCATCCTCCCACTTAGTGACTAAGTTACCACAACTTTGTAAAAGTAGATAGAGTGGGATAAACTGTTTGTTTTTTCTCCATAGTTTTGAGTTTATTTTATGCTACATGTGTACTTTTGAATGTGCATTTGAAAATGAAAAATAATTTTTTATATATATGCATTTTTATTTTATTTTATTAAAGATCAAAAGTGACTCTCTCCAGAAGAGTTGTTGATTTGATCTACATTGGGCAAACCTTCAACTTCAGATTAGCGTAATTTTCCATCAATGATGAATCATTGAGCAATAATGCAGATGGTCTGGATGCCAACTTTTGTTTTGGAGAAGAACTTGGTATCATGTATCATTTTCTGTCGTTTATGGGCTATAGAAACCATTGCATTTTAGTTTAAAGGGGTCCTTGATTATGATTTCACTTTTTTAACTTTAGTTAGTGTGTAATGTTGCTGTTTGAACATAAACAACATCTGCAACGTTATGACGCTCAAAGTTCAATGCAATAAGAACTACAACAAATGGATGGTAGGGACTACAACGAGCGTCTTCCCAGGTTGGTGACATCACAAACCCTAAAATTTACATAAACCCCGCCCACGAGAACACTAAACAAAGGGGGCGAGGCCATGTTGGGCTGCTTTAGAGAAGATGAAGAGTTGTTGTAGTAGAGTGTTGTTCATTTTACGCCACAAACGAGGGTCAATTCAACGCTGGATTTGCACAAAAGATGAACATGACGGCACATGCTAGTGGATGAGTTGAATCAACTCCACAGCAACTACATAAATTTATCCACTAACCATTCAGAAACGTCCAGTTTCATTCTAAAACTTCTTCCTGAGTCTCTCCATCAGTGTCGACTCCGGTTTGAACAATGTAAGGCTGAACACGTCGTCATTTTGGCTGCGTGAGATTCTCCAGCTTTGTTGTTGTTGAGCTGTTAAAGCTCCGCCCTCTTCTGGAAAGGGGGCAGGGAGCAGCAGCTCATTTGCATTTAAAGGGACACACACAAAAACGGCGTGTTTTTGCTCACACCCAAATATTTGACAAGCTATAATAAATGATCTGTGGGGTATTTTGAGCTGAAACTTCACAGACACATTCTGGAGACACATGATACTCATATTACATCTTGTATTTTTAGTAATTTTGTAATGTGCTTTTGTCATTTTATTATATATTTACATCAATACGTTCATGTTAAGACAGTGAAAGTTCACTGTTCACAGTTCACTATTTTTTTTTCTGATGTCTAGCATTGTTATAAAACAACATGCCTCCCTATTTGAAGTGCCCGGTTTGCCCTTAAACAGTCAGTGACTCTAAATCCCATCTTCCTCTAGTCTTGCAGCACACCCATAGAGAGCCGTTCTCCCCCTGTGGCAGTGTTCGGCCTGCTGGCCCGTTACCGGCGTCGCCTCATGCCAGAGCTCATTACTCCTGGTCCAGTGTTCTCCTGCATGCTACCCAGAATCTGCCTGCTGGCGCCTTCTCTAGCATGTCCAGCGATCAGCAATTAACCCCTCCGGTGCATTGTGGCTGCACCCTGCCACACAATCATTGTTTAGGGTTGTGTTCAAAAGCGACACTGTTTTTTGCAGTTGACCTCCTGCCAGTTGCGGGTCACGTTAATTGCCCCAGATTGATATTCCTGCTGTGCTTGGTGCTGGCGTCGGTCAACCCCTGGAGCAAACGGATATGTTTTTTCATCTGTGAAGACTAATCATGCGGTTATCCTTTTATGTTGCCTCTTAGTGAACTTCAATATCTCTAAAGATAGTCCTATTGTTATTACCTAATTAAGCCTCCAGCCACAACCCTGCTGATCGTACTGAACTTTGCTCCCAGTGGGATTTTTTTACTACTTTCCAAACTTAACCCTCTGTCTTTGTAGCTCTGAAAATGCTAGTTTTGCATGAGGATCTCTAGAATAGTTATTGATGTGATTTGTGTTGGGCTAACCTTTCTTACCCTTTTTTTTATTATTTGATTATTTTGACTTTTTTTAAACCGCCAGGAGTCAGCAGATGTGAGGATTACTTGTTGGGAAAAATATTAAAATTTTTGTTAAAATAATTATACACCAAGGAGTGAATAGCGTACTTCAGAGATGGAATCCTCTCTGTGTTTACAAAGAATTATATAAGAATTTAGCTGAACTCTGCACTATTGGTACCAAATAAAATTGTACAGATAATTACTTTTTCCAAAACAGGCTTTTCCTCCAGGTGCCATTTGCCAGACAAACAAGTAGTTTTACATTTATTTACATTTACATTTATATATATTATAGTAGATGTTTTACCAAAGATTTTTATTTTATTTTATTTTATTTTTTTTTATTTTTTTTTATTTTATGACTCCTAAAAGCATTATTATATTATATTATAGTATTATATTATATTATATTATATTATATTATATTATATTATATTATATTATATTATATTATATTATATTATATTATATTATAAATTAGTCCTAAAACTGTTGCTTCAGGCATGTGAAGCCAAACTTCTGGCTCTCAGCTCGTTTTTTTTTTTTTTTTTTTTCCTCTGTTTCCTTTTGTTTCTCTTCATGTGTGGTCACCTTCCCTGGAACTTTTTCCATCGCAGATTTCTATTTAGATGTGAGTGTGGCCATGTTTGATCCCAATCTGACACCAAGCCTGGCTGCGGATTCCAGCGTCCAGCACCGCCTGGCCCACATCAAAGAGACAGGAGCCCCTTTTTGTTCCTTAACGAATACAATCTGCCATTTAATTTGTGCGCCGTGTCGGATTAACCGGCCTTTGAGGAAGGTGACATTCGCTGTTTTCTCCCTTCCTTTTTCACATGCCCACCTCCTCTTCGCCCACCTCCTCGGGTTGTAGTTCAGCTAAGTTCAGGCAAGCATTTAGTTCACGTTAAATATGCCGTGCAGATAGACAGCGGGAGAGGGAACGCGGTGGAGAGAGGGATGAAAGGAGAAGGAGTCTGTGTAGCTGCTGATTGGCTTCACTTTGCAGCATAATGAAGAGACGGCTTACCTATTAGTCTGCCGAATCCAAGTGTCAGGTGCCAGGCTTCAGGATTTAGGAGGTGACGGTGGTACAGAAACGCACCCAAAGACCCTCATCTGGGTTGTGGTGCAACAGCAAGCTCGTATGCGGGAGTGATGGATCGGGGGAAGAGCCAGAGTCCTCTAACAAACTCACAACACAGCCGCGCTTGGCAGCTTGCAAATGCGTGATTACCTTGCGGGATGCGACAGGCAGGTGATGCACACAAAGACGAGATCCACAACAGCTGCTGTTTTACCCAAGGGACAGGCGTCTTCTTCTCTAACCAGGTTTACCAAACCTGTTCTGTGAGGATGATGTTTGAGGAGCTATCATGTGGGATGATACGCTTATCTCCTGAATAGATATTACACTCTTAAAAAAAATGCTGGGTTAAAAACAACCCAAGTTGGATTGAAAATGGACAAACCCAGCAAATGGGTTGTTTTGTTATGGGTTGTGCTGGGTAGTCAACTATTGTTTAAAAAATGCTGTATTTATCGCTTAAAATCAACTCAAAGTATGTTGGAAATTAACATTTATTAATATTTTTAATAAATTAATAAGTTTAATGAAAAATACACTATAAAATGCTGGTTTAAAAACAACCCAAGTTGTTGAAAATGGACAAACCCAGTGACTGGGTTGTTTTTCCAACCTATTTTGGGTTCATTTTAAGCCAACCATGTAGTCATTTTTAAACAATAGTTGAGTTAAATAAAAACTACCCAGCAGGTTTCAAATCCTTGCACTCATAATAAGTGGTAATAAAATGTACAATAGAATTAGTTTTGGGCATTATGACTGAAATCTGCATCATTGTATTTTTTATTTGGTTTGACCATATACATATAGGTTTAGTGGCATAATTTTACATTGTAATGCCATATACTGAAGGCTTTGATTACTATAAATAGACTTTTTCAGCTACTTCAATTCAGGTTGCATTGTTATGCAAGTAGGTTGTGGCAATTGAATATGTATTATATCAATTGTGAAATAAAATCGATTTCAAAAGCATAAAAAAATAGTTAAATGTATCGATTTTTTTACCTCTATTGTGTGGATGCATGTGGGAGAATTAAATTAATGGCTGTGTTTTGCTATATTCATGACATAGAGTGGCAGATATCAGAGGGTTTGGTTAATCTGGTGGCACAGGTGAGGAAGGTGAGGTGCTTTGCATCGCTCTGCAGACAGATGGTTTCCCTCCCTCCCTCCCTCCCTCCCTTCCTCGTCTTTCACTGCCATTTCTGCAACGTAAGGCTTCTCTCTGGGTATCATGCTGATGCGGCAACCCCTTCGTGCAGATCTGGGAGCAAAATGTAGAGAAGCGTCACCCAGTCCGCCCATCTCAGCCCCTCGCCAGGCATGCTGTCTCCAGCCCCCGAGTTTTTCAGCCTCTCCAGGTGAGAATGACCGAGCAACCGATGTCTGTTCTCCTGCTGATCCCCAAAATACCAATTCATTTCTCTCAGTCAGATTTCTCTGCACCTGCACAAAACCAATGGAACCAACAATTCATTTCTCCCAGCACATCATGTCCACATGCCTCTGAATGCACGATTACCCTCTGAGTATCAAAGAGGGATTGTAGCTTAGAAACAGCCTTGATTGCAACAAGCATGCTCTTCATTAGGGATCTATTAGTTTTTACTGTTTTGCATATTTATGTTGCATATGGATCTGGATTAAAGGCTTGTTTGCATACTGTGCACAGGAGAGCGGTCTTGTTTTTTAAGATGGTAAAACAACATGCTAAAAGTAGAAGAACGATAATCATTTTTACATTAAGCAGGACTACATTTTAATATCAGATTTAATAGGAATAGGAATAAGCTGGAGCGATTGTAACATTGGTTGAAAAAAAAAATGACTCTATTGTATTATTGTTTTAATGCCTAATTTTGCTGACTAGTATTCACCCTTTATTTTAGCTATTGGTAATAATATGCGTTTTAACACACAAGCCTTATTACCTACATTATAATTATTTTAATGATTTTTTACACCAGTAGGTGGTGAAAAGAGTCTAAGGGCCCTATTTTAACGCTCTAAATGCAAAGTGTAAAGCGCACGGCGCAGGTGCACTCAGGGCGTGTCCAAATCCACTTTTGCTATTTTAACGACGGAAAAACGGTCCGTGCGCCGGGGCGCATTTTTGAAATGGGTTGTCCCTATTCTCTTAATGAGTAATGGGCGTAACGTTCAGTAAACCAATCAGAGTGTCATCTCCCATTCCCTTTAAGAGCGAGATGCGCTCGCGCCATGGCGGATTGCTATTTACATGGCGGAATTTGTTGGCGGAAAAGCTGAATGCTTTTCAAGCGAAGAAACCGATCTGCTCATGCGCGAAGTTAAAGTCAGTTAATATATATGTGTGTGTATGGGCACGATTGTTCAATTAATTAGCCAATTTCGTTCATCATTATAAGTAGTAATAGGCTGAATTGAAAATAGGTAGCCTAATTCTAATACACGCAATGACTATTCATCATTACATTTTTATATTTATGTAGCCTACACAATAATATTCTTTTACACTGTAATCCTTTTGTTTTTAATATTTGGTATGTTTGTGTGATGCGCATCCCTGTGTGTAATAAGCAAAGTCAACGCGCACTGTGGACGCGCCCAGAGGCGCAGTTTCTACCAACGCGCTCTAACAAAAAAATATTGCGCCATTGACTTTAGACCAGGTTTAAGTTGCCGCAGTCTATTTTCAGTTCCTTAAAATAACAATGCGCCGGCAATGCGCCTGAACACACCTCTTTTTTAGACTAGAACGCCCATGGGCGCACTAACTGGCGCAAATGCATTTACTAATTTAAGGACGTGGCGCTGAACGGGAAAACGCGAACGGCGCCGGACGCAAACTAGCAAACACACTTGCGCTGCGCCTTGCCTCGCATTGCGCCGGGTGTATTATAGGGCCCTAAAAGTAAGTGAGTCATTGAATCATTGAGTCAACAATACTGATTTATTTGGGAATGAAAATAGGGACTGTATTTATGAGTGAGTCATTGAATCATTCATTCATCTGATTTGTTCATTAGCATCACTACTGCGTGTTGCTTGCAATGGTTAATTCTGCTGTGGCTTTGTTTGCAACCATTTTGGTTTCAAAGCAATTGGCAACATTGAAAAAGTACTCAATTTTGACTTTTGTGTGTATGTGTGTGGTTGAACAGTTGTATAAAAGTAATATCATTCTGCAGTTGCGATTTTAATCTGAATATCAGCACATATTTTGAAAACTAGCACTTTTTAAATATGAAAATGCTTGAATTTAATTAATGCATTAATAATATTATTATATTAATAAATTGTTATCGGTGTAAACCTCAGTACTAGTTAAACTAGCATTGTTTTTTTTTACTGTATTGCTTATTCCCTGCAAACACCTGTATCTTCTCCAGCTTTGCCTAGCTCTCTAGTGTAGAGAAATCTCTTTGCATTTTGTTTCC
Organism: Megalobrama amblycephala; assembly: GCF_018812025.1. Classification (NCBI taxonomy): domain Eukaryota; kingdom Metazoa; phylum Chordata; class Actinopteri; order Cypriniformes; family Xenocyprididae; genus Megalobrama; species Megalobrama amblycephala. The sequence goes on along the minus strand of NC_063052.1, from coordinate 14,495,894 downwards.
ACTTTGTGTATTTATTATGTGACAAATACACCCTAAGTTCTTTAAGCATAGCACTCAATTTACTGCCAAAGGTTCTCAGGCCTCGAAGTGCGAGTAAATGCAAGCACAGCGTAAATGAGTCATTGCGAGGAGAAAGGCTTGTGATAAACACTACGTCTACTTTGGGCAGGCCTGAAATGAAATTCATTAGGTCTGCCATCGTTTACATTTCCGCTCGCTGCCTCAAATTATATTTAGTGACAGCTGCTTTGATAAGCCGCACTGTATATTTCTGGGACTCCAATGTATTGAATTTCCATCGGGATTTCTTCCTTAATGTGTTTCATTTTCTTCTCTATAGCCTTCTGTTTTTCTTTTCCTCCATCCTCTTTGTAATGGTGTGAAGCCAGTCCTGAGGAGGAATATTACAGAGACGTAGTTCCACCTCACCGGTGCAGATGAATGGGATGGGTGGGGCTGTTTCCTGACGAGAAGAAAAAAATAGGCAAATGATAAATTATCTTTTCTGCTGATCATCATTATCATAAGTCTGTAATTACTGATGACATTTTACAAATGACCAGGCCCTCTAATCTTTTTCTTCAGCCATGCCCTCCCTGCATGACCTCTCATGATCCTTCGGCTGAAATTCACAGCAGAACATCTTTTCTTTTCTCTTTTCCTTTTTTATTTTTTTACTCTCTGTCTGTTTAGAGTACTCACCACAGGATACAGGGAGAATCTCCAGACCAACCTGGCAAACAGGACACTTTCCATGAAGGTACAAAATAGGGCCTTTTTCTTTTTCAACAAATGGTCAGTGAAATGAGGTGCTTAACCTTTACAAAATGCTGATCGTGCACCCCAGAAGGTCAAACTAAATATTAAAGGAGACATATCATGAAAATCTTTCCTTGTTTAAGTGCGATAATCGCGTCCCCGGTGCATCTACCAGCACAGTTGAGAAATCAAAGTGTGCCTTATTCTTGCTACAGATTCCTGTAACACTGCTGGTTTTTATGCCACAAAATTGTGGGTTACCAACTCGAGAGGGCATGGAAGCTTGCAATTTACCTCAAAAGATTAGAAGCACAGCACAGTGTTGTTTATCTTTGTGTGTCTATATCTTGCCAATAAAATACATTGTTGTAGATCATTTTCAAGAATGTATTCTCCACAACATGAGCTGGTTACCAATAGCACACAGTCCTTCCATCTAATTTAACTGGGCTATGCTTTCTATGCCCAGTTGTTCCTAGCAGAATGGAAGCTTGGCAGGATTATAGGAAGGTTGCCCTTTCAGGAAGTCGGCATCACTGGCAGAAAGATGACCAAGGTTATTTTCCTTTGGTGATAATAAGTAATGGCTTATATAGATCAGTGAGCTCTAATCACAAATTCCTCCCCACATCTCATTACTTTAACATTCTTTTAGCTGTATCAGCGGCACCGGCTCTTAGGCGATAATTTCCTCATCGGTCAGTGCTGAGTGGATCAGAGTTCTGGGCGAGATGCAACGGAATGACAATCCGCTGGCCAGAAGAGAGGAGGCAGAGAACAGGCTGTACCAAAAGACTGAGTACTTAAGAGACTGTTTTTTTACTAAAACGGAGCCGATTCTCTTTGTGCATTTTTTTCTCAGAGAAGCTAATTAGAGTGTCAAACTTTTTCTTTTTCTTTTAAGGAAGATCCCTCATTATCTTCTCTCGATATTTCTGTGCTTTTTAATGAACACTTCACAATGCACTTGCAATATTTTGCACTGATTGTCCCCCGGTGCCCTTTTCTGGTCATGTAGAGGAAGGCGAGTGCTGCAGTGAAGTTTGATTTGAGGATAATACACACAGCCCTTCCTAGGGCTGTGAGATTAATCGTAATTGATTTTCGATTTTGGCTTCCAACGATTATGGAAAACAAGATAATTGAGGTAAAATTATTATCGTGCTGCTGCTGCTGCATTCCGTTCAGCGCATTTATCCTTCACAGCGGTGCGCTTTCGTTCCTCCATAAAAGCCCAAACTTAACATCCAAATCAGCCAAATAAGTGAGTGTTGTAAAATGCAGTCTACTGTTGCTAAACGACAGGACTTGTTTGACAGTGTTACTAAGAGCGCATTAAACCACGAAAGAGCAGTTCCACGGGCGGCTTTCTGTGTGCATGATCAGCAAATGGGCCTTGGATACGCGCCTAAACGCCTTAAAATAATGTCAATATGCCTTTTTGAAGAGTATTCACGTAAACACAGTGGGTTACACAGTTGCTAAAGAAAACGTGTGTGTAACAGTATATTGGATCCGTGCATTAGCTCTTAAAGTGACAGCAGCCTAATAAACCTGCTGCTGTCTGTCATTAATGCTAATCAAACAACAGCTCGCGCTTCGGTTGCTCAACAACAACAAAGCTGGAGAATCTCACGCAGACAAAATGACGACGGTGTTCAGCCTTACATTGTTCAAACCGGAGTTGACACTGATGGAGAGACTCAGGAAGAAGTTACAACTTTTAGACGTTTCTGAATGATTAGTGGATACATTTATGTAGTTGCTGTGGAGTTGATTCAACTCATCAACTAGCATGTGCCGTCATGTTAATCTTTTGTGCAAATCCAGTGTTGAATTGACCCTTGTTTGTGAAGCAGTCTGGCGTAAAATGACAGCATGGCAAAAACACTCTACTACAACAACTCTAAAGCAGCCCAACATGGCCCCGCCCCCTTTGTTGTGTGTTCTCGGGGGCGGGGTTTATGTCAATTTTAGGGTTTGTGATGTCACCAACCTGGGAAGAAGCTTGTTGTAGTCCCTACCAGCCATTTGTTGTAGTTCTTATTGCATTTAACTTTGAGCGTTGTAACTTTGCAGATGTTGTTTATGCTCAAACAGCAACATTACACACTAACTAAAGTTAAAAAAGTGAAATCATAATCAAGGACCCCTTTAAAATGACTCGTAACATGAAATAAGACTTTGATCATATCGCCCACCAATAATCGTGATTGACCAAAAATTGTTATTGTGATTATTATTAATCGAGCAGCCCCAACTCTTCCTCACCTCCGCCTCCGCATCAATCTTCAACAGCACTTCCACTGCTTTGGCTCCAGTCGTTTTGGGTTTATGGGTTGAATCATCTGCTTACGCAGAAAATATTGAGACTTTTGTTCTTCAATTGCCGTTCTCAGCAAGTTTTCTGTTTATTTCAGTGTTTGTTTGTCATCGAATATGAGTGTGCGTTTATGTTTCCCGTCCATTTGTGTTCTAGAACCGTGCTAATGCTGCTCAGACAGGAAATGGAAAAACTTCCTCCGCATCTCGCAGACGAATTCTGTAACAGAGTGCCACATTTTATGAGCGAGGACGGGAGGGAAGAAAAAAAAAAAGGGAGGCAGTGTGACTACCTGCTGCAGTCTACGGTTTGCGAGCCGTGCATGACCTCACCGTCTGAGGGGGCGGAATACACTGAGCCGTTTCAACAGTCTTCCAGGACGCCCCTGTTTATTTTTGTCTATGGAATGATGGGAAATTTGACTGCTGCAGAAACAAACTGACACCCTTGTGCAGTCAGCCGGCCCGTGTGCGTTTGTGTATTCGTCCTGTTTCTGGGGTTTGGCCGCCCTGGGCAGGAGGAGGTAGAATGGAAAGGATGGCGAGGTTGTGAGCAAAGTTTGCTGTTCCGTGGCCCATAATGGTCAGATTGTGTTTAAAGTTGAAGCAAGACATAATCGGCGGTAATTCACTCATGTGTCTGTCTGCAATGATTACATCCTTCTCCACCATCCTAAATCAAGTCCTTTCAGTTACGGCCAGCTGCTCTCATAACATGTTTGCTCAGCGTTGGTTCCTTACGCCATGTGAATTTCCATGCCGTTTTTAGTGAGCGATTAATTTATCGACTTTGAGTCTGAATGGCACTTATGTCAAGTACACCGCACCTTCTGTTATGTTTGGTCACACGCCTCGCTTAGCTTATATTCGGTAACATTTACGCCATGAAGAAAGGGTTTTTGTACTGCATTGTTATCAAAACCTGATGTTATGTGAAACTATCTTTCTAATGAAAGCCTGGTTCTCTTTATATTGCTAGATGTGGTAGCAGGTTGGACTGTGTTCACTGTTTTGTGCGCCCACCCTTCAAACGTTCCAGCCACAGCTGCACCGAATCACCTTGTTAAATAGTGCCGGAAACCTGCCTCCTTACCACCCACGTCTGCTTTCATTCACCAAAACCTTTATAATGATAATAAATGTCAGTGATAATAAAACTTTGCCAGCCATACCCCCCGAACCCCACCTCCTCGCGATGTTATTTACATTTGAACCCAAGCGAAATTTAAAATGAGAGGGTTCGGAGATGCCATGCAAAACACGAGCACGCCCAATATGTCGTTGACGAGCGTAATTTGTTCACTGACAGGATGACGGTTAGGGTTATTTTTATTCTTTATTTGTGTAATGCGCTGTTTTTTGATATGAATCATTCATTACATTCTGCAGCCTCATGATGGATATGTTTCCGATGCTTTTTTTTTTTTTTTTTTTTTTTGAAATATATCTTGTTGAATTTATGTCTAAAAGGTTGAGATGGGGTGTGGGGGATGAAATAATCAAATGTAAAAATCCCTCTCTGTTCAAACATCTGGTTTTGGGGTGGGGTGGTCGTGATCTGCGTCTAATCTGTCCTGATTCCACTTGATTCCCTTGGTGGAAACCCCTCGTTCACCCACTCTCCATCACATTTCATCCTCCTCCACCCTGAATAATGCAGCGGTAACTGGTATTTCTGCACAAAAAACTTACATGACAATTAGTTTAAATTGAAATTTAAAACTAAAACTGAAATGAAAGTTACGGAGCCCCGCACATGACATGCAAGGAAAAAAGTAAATAATGTGCACGATATATTTCATTCCCTCGATTTGCTAATTTGTGTGCACAATTTAGAAAATCAAGGGAACGAAATGGTAAATTGTGCGCACGATTTAGTAAAGCAAATCAAGGGAACGAAAGTAAACATTTGCACAATTTAGCAAATCGATGGAACGAATGAGTAAATCGTGAGCACGAATAAGCAAATAGAGGGAACAAAGTAGTAAAACGTTCGCCAAATTTAGAAAATCAAGGAAACTAAATGATAAATCGTGTGCACGAATTAGCAAATCGAGGGAACGAAAGTAAAACATTTGCACAATTTAGCAAATCGAGGGAATGAGTAAATCTAAATAGTAAAGAGGGAACAAAGTAGTAAAACGTTCGCCAAATTTAGAAAATCAAGGAAACTAAATGATAAATCGTGCGCATGAATTAGCAAATCGAGGGAACTAAATAGTAAAACTTTCACACAATTTAGAAAATCATGGAAACGAAATAGTATATTGTGTGCAGGTTTTAGTAAATCCAGGGAATTAAATAGTAAAATGTTCGCACAATTTATTAAATTGAGGGAACAAATCGGTAAACTGTGCGCACAAATTAGCAAATCGAGGGAACAAAGTTGTATATCGTGCACACTATTTACTTTTTTTTTTTTCTTGCATGTCATGTGCAGGGCTCCATGATTTTAATTTCAGTTTCAGTTTAAAATTTCAATTTAAACTTAAATGTCTAATTGTCATTTAAATTTTTTATGTTTACATTTTTCAGCTAAAATTTATATTTTGTTTCGGCTTTATTTCAATGTGCGAAAACTTTAGTTTAACTTAAGTTTTTGTTAAAAATAACAGCACTGCAAACCACATGACCTTCTACTTTAATATGGCAGATAGAGCCTGAAGACGTCATAAAAACCTTTCCTCCTCCATCATGTATTGCATTTAAACCATAAACTTACTTTAAAATAAGAGCAGATCTAAATTTGGACTGTCAATACGTCACTAAAAATCATATCTTCATTTAATGAGCAAGCAATTGTATATGCGGCGTCATTCAAAAAACCTGGTTCGCACATTGAACGGTGCAAGAAACGGCCCTAATAATGCAGACAGGGCCTGAAAACTGACTCTGAGCGGAGCTATTTATGACCTACAGAAGAAGATGATAGAGATGAAAAAACGGTACTGCATAATTTGAATGTTTATATGAATATGCTTTTGATTTACTGACCAGAGCTTGCTTGTTTGAACACAGAGGTCCAATTCCAGAGCCAGGCCGACTGCAATGAGACATCTGTTTTAACTATGCACGACAAAAGTCATTGACCTGACAGTGGATTTACCAGACTTTTTTTCTCCGTCAGTCTCTCCCTCCTCCTCTTTCATGTCCTTCGCTCCTGTCTAGGGTGTGAGATGACAGCCATAGCATTGAGGGAAACCGCCATTGCGTGTAGATGAGTAGTTGCGCTCTGTACCCGACTGCAAATGAACATCTGGCCGGCATATTGGTTCCATGTGTGAAAACGAGATCCGTCCGAATAATGACCAGTCTCAATCAGGATTCAGGGCTGGGGGATGAATGCGTGCTGATCCTGATTTGCTCGACAGTTCAAATTGGCAGCACCTTACGTAATTAAGGAGCAATTGGCCAAGATTAGGCGGGCTTCGGACCCTGACCGATCATTAATTTAGAGCCCCGTCTCAGGGTCTGGCCCCCTGCTTTTTACTACCCCGCCGACCTGCTCTTGAGTTTGCCAAAGCACTATCAGCTGGTAGCTATTTGTCAGAAACCCCCTCATAACGACCTTAATTGTTTTAGACAAACAAGCAAGCTTGTGGCCTAGGCTTTTTATACAGGAAGACATGGCTTCTTTGATCCGTACTATATTCCTTAGCGAAGCCTCGGAGCTATTTACCAAAGAGATTTATCCACAGACAGACAGATAGACAGACAGACTGACTTTGAGACTCAAAATGGCCACTTTATGACTCCTGTGATGATTGAGAGATGAAAGAAACCCCAGTGCTCAAAGGAATAGTTCTTCTTTTTATCAGCATGTTTTAATTTTTGAATTAAAACCAAAAATGTCAGCAACTGTGCTGGTATTGTAATGAAGAAAAAAAACACAAGGATGAAAATAAATACTTGGGAAGTAATATATTAATATCAATATTATTAATATTATTATGTTGATTTACCTTGCTTATGGCTTAAATGAAGCTAAAAAATTGAAAAACAAATTGGATGTGTAACAGTATATTGCATTCGGTCTTAAAGTGACAGCAGCCTAATATTCCTGCTGCTTTCTGTGTCATGAATGTTAATTATACAACAAAAGATATAGAGTACAAAATCACCCCAATGATTAATTATTTTCAAATAGAGCTATTAATTATTTTTTTTTTTTTTTTTGCATATTGCAATACTTATCGCAGAAAAACAAAATATCGCAATGTTATTTTTTTTCCAATATTGTGCAGCCCTAAACTGTACGTATCTATTAATTTTGTCAAAAATACATTAAAATGTAATTTTTATGAGCAAAAACACCTTTTTATGAGCATGTTTTTATTTTTTTTGTGTCAAATGTCAGCATCTGTGCTGATGTTATAATAAAGAAAACCTCAAGAATGAAAATAAATACTTAGTAGTTTGGCATAATATTTTAAAATGATGTCTAAAAATAATAATAATTAGCAGTGAAATATATTGTTTTATGTAAACAATTATTTCATCATTTCCAAACTGGTATGACTTCCTTTGTTCTGTGGAACACAAATGGAAACTGTGATGATAAAACAACTTTGGACTCCATTGACTTTGATTGTATGGACAAAAAAAACTTTTTGTGTGTGTTTGGCAGAAGAAACTCCAACAGGTTTGGTTCAATAATTGACAGAATTATTATTTTTGTGTGTGAACTTTCCCTTCAAACTATTGAGACGAGCTTCGCACCATCATTCCGGTTGTGAGCTTTGCTAAAAAAGGACTGTAGAAATGTTTATGCATGGTCGTGTCATTTGTCATATTACTCAGCGCTGGTGGCATTTGAGGCGAGCGTGGCATAATGTTAGCATATGAGTGCTGACGGTGGCTGTTATGCTTCATTAAGGGCAATAAACGCTGCCTTTGTACGGTTTGCCTGCACTCTATTTGGCAGCGGTATTGAAAGGTAATCTTGAGTGAATCCTCCGACGGCTCTTCCAGGTATCACGAAATGACAGTACACCCAAATTGTTTAGAGAAAACACTAGCTGATTTGGCACGACGATTCTCGGCGTGATACGAATAAACAAAGCGCAAACATTCCCATTGTTTACAGGCGTCGCTCGGCGACGGCTCCCGCGCAGTACGGCCGTCCATCAAGGGTGGTGTCAGTGATGGAACGGGCGCGAGAGAGGAGGAGACGTAATCAGGAGAATGTGCAGCAGCCCTAAAATGAAAGGGGCAAGTCCATATGTGTGATTCTCTAGCCGTAAACAGCTCGCAGCCAGTTGCAATTACAACGTCAGACGTGACTGCAGCTATAATCACAGCAAGATGGACCTGCAGCCGCACAGGACTTTTGGTTCTCACTCGTACTTGTCAGCACATCTGCGAGCTGAATCACAGATCGGCGTGCGTGTTTTTTTGGCTCGCTCTCACGCTGCGCAGTGGCAGCTTCTGGGATCGCTCTCGGCATCTGCAGGAAAAACGTGGCAGCGGGGCATCGCACAAACAAGCCGGCGTGAAGCTTGTACGTCTGCGTACGCCGGGGGCCTGACTTTCCTCCCATTTGTTGCCTGCTCTTCCCTCTTTTCTCTTTCATTTCCCTCTGTAATCATTTAATGGCTCTCAGCCTCGAGGCCGGACCGCCACACCTACACTTTTCTACCAATTCCTTTTCAGGTAGCAGCACGCTCTGATTGTCTTCCTGTGCGTTTCTCAACATCTCTCTGTAACAACAGGAAAATGCCCTGTTCTCTTTTGCTCTCCCGCTATCTTGCTCGCTCCGCAGCTTTGTTTAGAAAGGGGCCGTGGAGACAGGAGAAAGGGGGAAGAAAACGAGAAGAGGGGAAGCACTCTGTTTTTGTTATTAAAAGATGCTTTCACTGAGGAATGTGTGCATTAGCTGTAGATTGTTTCCTATTAGCAGCTTATCTCCAAGGCTTTTGGCTAAGGGCCTGGCTAGAGCTTTTTTTTTTTTCCCCAAAGAGAGAGAGAAAGTGTCAGGCTTGATGAGAAAGAGACCATGCAGAGCCTGGGGAATTAACCACTGCTGCCATAGAAACCCTGAAATCCATGACACTGGCAGTCCGGTCTGTGACGTGGCAACACCCTTGGCTGACCAAGCAGAACTTGTGCCCTCACCTCAGGAAGACTGAAAGCAGGAGAGAAAGAGAGAGGGAGAATGTCAGCATGCTTTCGTTACGTTTCACATATTGTTGAGTGAAGGGAAAATGGTGGTTTAATAGTGTGTTGGTCTGTCATGGGCAAAACAAACCATCACAATAGACACGGTTTTCCTTTAAGGATTGCTCTACTTGACGTGCTAAATACAGAAAACTTGTTATGCGTTTTGGCCATTCATTTACACAACAACAGCGTTTTGGGGGTCTGAAAATGCACGTTTTTGAAAATGATATCGTCATCGTCTCCGTGTAAATAACAAAAACGAGAATTTGTGAAGAAGGTGACGTCATGCATATGCAAATGGCACATAAATATGATAATTAATCAGAACAGTACTGCAATGGAAAAGTCTCGGAAAAGTCCATGTTTAAAATCTAATTTAATCAACAAAAGACGTACACAAACGCACTCCGTCCGAGGTGCAGGTCAAGAGAGATATATCTAAATATATATGAGAGATTTGACTGCACTCACTTGCAGAAAGTTTTTATTGACCAACATTTCGGCACGAAGCCTTTGTCAAGGTAATAACTTGGCAAAGGCTTTGTGCCAAAACATTGGTCAATAAAAAACTTTCTGCAAGTGAGTGTGCAGTCAAATCGCTCATATATATTTAAAATCTAATTTAAAACAAACAAACAAACAAACAAATGTTCAGGGTTAGGGTAAATAAAATTTTAATTTATTAATCATTGTAATATTTATTTATAGTTTTTAGTGCTGTCAAATCAATAAATCATGATTAATTGCATCTAACAAAAAAGTTTGTATATATTAGTGCTGTCAAATGATTAATTTCAACTAATTGCATCCAAAATAAAAGTTTGTTTACATTATATTATGTGTGAACTGTTTTATGTATACATAAATAGACACACTTAGATGTATTTAAGAAATATTTACATGCATATTTACAGTGGCAAGAAAAAGTATGTGAACCACTTGCAGAATCTGTGAAAATGTGAATAATTTTAATAAAATAAGAGGGATCATACAAAATGCATGCTATTTTTTATTTAGTACTGTCCTGAGTAAGATATTTTTACATAAAAGATGTTTGCATTTAGTAATAATTTATTAAAATAACCCCATTCATAAGTATGTGAACCATTGATTCTCAATACTGTGTGTGGTTACCTGATGATCCACAGCTGGTTTTATGTTTTGTGATGGTTGTTCATGAGTCTCTTGTTTGTTCTGAGCAGTTAAACTGAGCTCTGTTCTTCAGAAAAATCCTCCAGGTCTTGCAGAAATGTTTGCATATTTGAACCCTTTCCAGCAGTGACTGAATTGATTTTGAGATCCATCTTTTCACAATGAGGACAACTGAGAGACTCAAACACAACTATTAAAAAAGGTTCAAACATTCACTGATGCTCCAGAAGGAAACAAAATGCATTAAGAGTCGGGGGGTGAAAACTTTTGAACAGGATGAAGAATGTCACAATTTTTCTTATTTTGTTTAAATATCGTTGTTTTTCATTTAGTACTGCCCTTCGGAAGCAACAGAAGATACTTGCATGTTTCCCGGAAAAAATAAATAAATAAATAAATACAGTTTACCTTGATATTTGAATTCAAAAGTTTTCACCCATACTTTTTCTTGCCACTGTATATTATATTTATATTTGTATTATATATTATATTTTGTTAAATATATACATGCATGTGTGTGTATTTATTTATACATAATAAATATACACAGTACACGCACATGTATTATTTGAACACAAACTTTTATTTTCGATGGGATTAATCGCAATTAATCGTTTGACAGCATATATATATATACACAGAACATATTTACGTTTTTTAACACTAATTGTATATGCATATTTTTATAAAGGCCTAATAATAACTATCTTTATTATTATAATTATTATTTTACATTTTATTAGTTATTTTTCCACTCCTTTTTATATTGATGAAAATATTTGACATTAAATTATGGAAATTAGAAGCATTTTTTACTTGTGGATAGATTTATATTATTATTTTCATGATCTCATACATGTGCACAGCAAACTTTTTTATGCTTATTAGATCTTTTAGACATGGCAGTGTTTGCTGCTGAACAGATGCTGCCCTGAACTGGTTCTGTCTCTGTGTTAGAGAACGCAGATTTTACAGTCCCACACTTTCAGCTGGCGGATCGGTGCCGTCCAACAGAAGTTCTCCGAGAGCTTGTAAAAACCATTCCTGAACAAATGTGCGCACAATTCTCAACATTCCTTCGCAGCTGCATCGGTCGGTTTTGGAAAGTACGAAAAGTTCGAAAACATGGTGTTCATATTCACTTTTATAGAGGCCTAATTAGGGATTTGTGTGTTTTCACAAACAGGTTGTTCATGGCTACAGATGTTAAGCTTCCTCTGTGTTTGCTGAGCTTGGCCCGTAGGCCTGGACTACCGCAGACTATTTGCTCAGGGATAACTTCCTGCTCGTTGCTGTTTCAGCATGCTTGTCTCTTTCTTTTGCGTGCATAAAGATTTTATTTTTATGATACATCATAGATAATTCATGAAATATGTGTGGGTTTGTGTTGGGCGAGTTGCTAAATGTGCGTTTCGGAGATGGGCCCACACTTAATGGGACCCTTGGCAAATCCGTCAGGAAAAAATAAGTCCGGTTCTGCTCTGCCCCTCCTGGTCATTGGCTTTTTATTTTTAACTTCATTGTTGTAGAAAGGAGGATCAGCGCTGGCAGCCCTCCTGCCAGCTGCACTTTTATCTCCCTGGCCCTTTTCAGATACTCTGCACTTTCAACCACACTTAAACAAAATATGTTTTTGCCGTGCATTCAGTAGACCGCGCTTGCTTTTTCAAAAACATAAACATATAGGATATCTAAGAGATTTCTCTCCACAAGAGGGAGAAAGATCGCCTGGAACGTAGCAAATCCTGAAATGAAATTTGGCTTAATCTCGTCTCTCCCCTTTCTCAATGCTAACTCCCCACAGATGTCCCTCCGCCGTCTCCCTTCCTGCATGGAAAAGTGACTGGAGGTCACAGACGAGTGCTACCCACTGATAAATCTCAAACAAAAGGTTCCGTTTCAGCCGAACTCTGGTCAAAGTGACCAGCCCTTTTAAACCGCGCGACTGCCATTGATTAGCAGTTGTGTCGCTGCCCTCCTCAGACAACACCACCGGGACCGTCCCTGCTATTTCTGGACACTCGAGCAGACCACATTTCCTCCCAGAGCCGCTTGTGTTTGGAAAGCAAAGGTTATTTATTGTTTGCGAAATACAAATAGGTGAGAAAGAAAGGTGTACATCATTAATGAACGACTTTTTGACAGGAAAGGTACGATGCGATATATTATTCATGCGTGTCTGGCAGATAAAACAGTCGGCACGTCTGCTAATACCTCTATTATATATATAAAACTGCATTTAGGCACTACAGCAAAACATATCAATTATGAATGGGCTTTCTAAGGGTATGCCACTGAACTTTGTTTATTCACTATTTACTGATTTGTTTATTTTATTGTGTTGTATTGTTTTTCCTCTTCTGGATTCAGCAGACCTGAGGCTGGATTCACGATATATTATTAAAGTAGTCGATAATTTTATCCCTTAAAACTCATCTTTGATCAACAAAATGACATATTTATATGTCTTACTTTCCTTGAATGTAACTCTACACCCTTGCTTCATTTATTATACACAGTTCTGTGAATATGCAAATTAGCCCCGCCTCCACTCACTCATACCAGGTCAGAGATCCACTTGTTGATGTTCACACTTTGATGTGATTGGTTACAAGGTAGTTTGTGATGTCAGAAACACCAGCGATTTTTAGATCACTGCAGTTTTAAAGAGAAAATACTCAGCAATGGCGTTGACTTATGAATTTGCACATGATTTGTATTAAAGCATATTAAAAACACCACATAGATATATATGCAACATTAGAATTTTATTCATTTATTCTGGTCATGTGATCCTTCAGAAATCATGCTGATTTGAGAAACATTTCTGATTATTATCACTGTGGAAATCTGTTGTTGCCTAATTTTTTTGAGGATTCTTTGATTATTAGTAGAGATGAGAAAATATTTTTTGTTGGAATTTACTGCTTTGTTTTATTCAGAAAGTTATCTGATGGGTGTTTTCAAATGTTTCATCAGGAATTATTATTATTTTTTATTTTTTTTATCAAATATTTGAATGAAAAATCTTATAATGTTTGTTATAATGATGAGTTGTTTGTCAGTTTTTGATTTTCAGAACTACTGTATGTTACCACTGTTTGTTTCTTTTAAAATACATCATAAAATAGCCAAAGATGATTTTATGCCAAAACAAACAAACAACTAGGGATGAGCACAAGTACACAACCAACGATTGATAATTTTATCTTTAAAAATTTAAAAAAAAATCTTCTTTTCGAAAACTTCGTGAATCTTAATTTTTTTTTTTTTTTTTCATAGACTTTTTGCAGGCTTTACACCTGGCATATTGCAATAAATACATTATCTGGCTCCAAAAATAATCTTTTCTTCACTGATGCCTGTTTGAAAGCAGCCATATATATTGATGAAATAAATATGTTTATAATTCCAGAGTAATTAGGCTCATGTGATTGGCTTGTGCCCATTGCAAACTGCCAGTGAGTTGAATGGGAATGCTAACAGATAGCTTTCTTCAGTTTTTATAAACCCTCTGCGTTTAAACCCTCGCCTTGCTCTTTTCCGACAACTGTCATCGGCGCTAATGGTTGCGTTTCTGTCCGTTATCTCTCTGACCTCCTCAAGTCATCAGACTATCTCAGTTCTGTTGTTTCTCTTCAGTATCTGTGATATGGCATGTGCCCACTCCTCTCCCGGGGCCCGGGGTCAGTGAATCATCCTCTAGCAGCTTGGTAATGTTCTGGTTTGGGAGCACAGGTCAGCATGGGAACAGAATGTGATGAGACTCCTCCATCCTGCTCCATAGGGACAGATATAGGTGTGCAGATGTAGAATGTTCTCCTTGCTTTTGATGAGTCAGAATGATGAGTCATTCCCATTGTATTGTTTTATAACATTGTAAACCTAAAAAAAGATCCACTTTTGTATTTGTTACCTTTAGAGGGTGCAAATTATCTACTAATATGCATCCTTTATGTATTGATAAGGTTTAAGTGCGTATCTTTGATGGGACTGCATATACATATATTTTCACAGTACTTGCATATACTGCACATGGCTTTATGCAATATTTCCAGCATCAACAGTGTGGAAGTAATGAAATCATAGTCTCTTCTTCCCTATATTCTCTCATTTGAGTGTGAAGATTCAAGGTTTTCTTTATCAAATGCACATCAATAGAGTATGGAGCAGCAGTTGCTAGTGAAATACAATTTCCTTCAAGCTCCCTAGAGGAAACACTGGGTTAAATGGAGAGATATATTGAGTTTAACACTTACTCAAAGTTAAATAAAGGATACATAAAAAAAGGAAATTAAAGGTGCCCTAGAATCAAAAATTGAATTTACCTCTGCATAGTTGAATAACAAGAGTTCAGTACATAGAAAAGGCATACGTTGAGTTTGAAACACCATTGTTTCCTCCTTCTTATGTAAATCTCATTTGTTTAAAAGACCTCCGAAGAACAGAACATATGTATGCCACCAATATTTGCATATGCCAGCCCGTGTTCAAGGCATTAGACAAGGGCAGCCAGTATTAACGTCTGGATCTGTGCACAGCTGAATCATCAGACTAGGTAAGCAAGCAAGGACAATAGCGAAAAATGGCAGATGGAACAATAATAACTGACATGATCCATGATAACATGATATTTTTAGTGATATTTGTGAATTGTCTTTCTAAATGTTTCGTTAGCATGTTGCTAATGTACTGTTAAATGTGGTTAAAGTTACCATCGTTTCTTACTGTATTCACGGAGACAAGAGCCGTCGCTATTTTCATTATTAAACACTTGCAGTCTGTATAATGCACAAACACAGCTTATAAATAAATCTCTCCGACAGTGTGTAATGTTAGCCCGTTAGCCACAGAGCATATAGCCTCAAACTCATTCAGAATCAAATGTAAACATCCAAATAAATACTATACTCACAGGAATCGATGCATGCATGCAGTATGCATGACAAACATCTTGTAAAGATCCATTTGAGGGTTATATTAGCTGTGTGAACTTTGTTTATGCACTGTATAACTGCACTTATAGTCGAGAGCTCTGGAGGGCAGGGAGCGAGAGATTTAAAGGGGCCGCACCCTGAATCGGTGCATAGTTAATGATGCCCCAAAATAGGCAGTTAAAAAAATTAATTAAAAAAATCTATGGGGTATTTTGAGCTGAAACTTCACAGACACATTCAGGGGACACCTTAGACTTATATTACATCTTTTGAAAAGACATTCTATGGCACCTTTAATACTTTTCTGCTTGGATGCATTAAATTGATCACAAGTTACAGTATTGACAGTATTTATAATGTTACAAAGGATTTTTATTTCAAATAAGATGCCGTTCTTTTGCCGTTTCATTTTTTACATCATTATCGGCCCAATAAGAAAATTTGGCCGATATATTAAAGGCGATAAATAATGGATTATTTCCTTCAGCTGAGACACTTCAGATGCGCACTGTCCGTCATTATGGTTTTGAATTGCTTGAAATATGATTGGAGTCATACAGAAAATACAGCTGAGTGCAACGTGCAGCGCAAATCTGTCCTATCGACTACATAAAATTATAATGATATAATATAACATCAGTATAATTGTGTGTTTGGGACATGGCTTTTAATGGTGAGACTTTTGTAATCAGGCTCTCAAAAATATATAAAAATGTGGATTTAGATTTATCGGCCAATTTATCGGTTATCGGCTTTAAAAATATAAAGAATTATCAGTTATCGGTATCAGCCAAAATTTTCATATCGGTGCATCCCTAATAAATATATATATATCTCATTATATATTTTCTTAATTAATTAAGCAGCATATCATGTCATTAATTCTTTTTTTTTAATGAAATTGGCAGTCCTAATAATTAAAAGGTACAACCCCTCGTCTCTCCCGACACCAGCTTCCTTTGCTCACTGCTTCTCTCCTCTATATCCTCCCTCTCTCTTTCTCTCTCTCTGTTCCTGTGTTTACCCCTGAGCTCTAAAAGAGCACAAAGATGTGTGCAGTTATGCAGTGGAACAACGGCACCAGTCCTTGATGAGCATTCGTTCCCAGTGTAATTTTTCCTATCGCTCGTTTAGCGAGGAATCATTATGATGAGGGACAGAGTGTGCGTCTTTGTGCAAAGCGGTAAATTCTGCAGGAGGGAAATAATGGCGGTCCTCAAGGCCAGCACCATGGCAACGGGTGGATTATCAGGCCAGTGGTGTGGGCTCCAAGTGGGCACAAAGAGCAGCCGAGCAGCACCAAGACTCTGACTGCTTTCATTACCCTCATCTGGCCACACACACACACACGCACACACACTCTGTATTCCTCTTCACAAAGCCATACTCTGTTATCTGTGTCCAATTAACTGAGAAACATCTTACTTGGATTGTCTGTTTATTTCCCGCTTTCTTCCTTTGTCTATCTCTCGGTCTCTCTTTCCATTCAGCCTCTCTTTTCTCTCTCCATTTTTCCCCCAACAACTCTGACCGCAACTGTCACACACAACATTAACTTACAGCCATATTTTATCAGTACAGAAAAGCAGCCTTTAGTCATGAAGTCTGAACTTGATTGATACCAGACGAGGCAAGCTGTTGAAAACGCTGTTTACATTCCCTTAAGAAATCAGATGAGGCCATTCTCTCCCTGCTTTCTGATCCGGAGGTGTTTAAACTCACTCATAACATTGTCAGAATAGAAACTCCCACTCTGTACATCATATCCTCGAGTCGTGCAATCGATTAAATGTATCACACAAATATCAATGCATTTGTCTCAATTGATTAAATATCATATAAATGGTTTAGTAAATAATTTGTTAAACAAAATGAAACAAAAATGTATTTAATAAATTGCATATGTATATTATATAACATCAATTACATCAATTTATATATATATTATACAGTACAGACCAAAAGTTTGGAACCACTAAGATTTTTAATGTTTTTAAAAGAATTTTCGTCTGCTAACCAAGGCTACATTTATTTAATTAAAAATACAGTAAAAAACATTAATATTGTGAAATATTATTACAATTTAAAATAACTGTGTACTATTTAAATATAATTAAAAAGTAATTTATTCCTGTGATCAAAGCTGAATTTTCAGCATCGTTACTCCAGTCTTCAGTGTCACATGATCCTTCAGAAATCATTCTAATATGCTGATCTGCTGCTCAATAAACATTTATGATTATTTTCAATGTTGAAAACAGTTGTGTACTTTTTTTTTTCAGGATTCCTTGATGAATAGAAAGTTCAAAAGAACAGCATTTATCTGAAATACAAAGCTTCTGTAGCATTATACACTACCGTTCAAAAGTTTGGGGTCAGTAAGAATTTTTATTTTTATTTTTTTGAAAAGAAATTAAAGAAATGAATACTTTTATTCAGCAAGGATGCATTAAATCAATCAAAAGTGGCAGTAAAGACATTTATAATGTTACAAAAGATTAGATTTCAGATAAACACTGTTCTTTTGAACTTTCTATTCATCAAATAATCCTGAAAAAAAAATATTGTACACAAATATTTTGTACAATTGTACACATTAAATGTTTCTTGAGCAGCAGATCAGCATATTAGAATGATTTCTGAAGGATCATGTGACACTGAAGACTGGAGTAACGATGCTGAAAATTCAGCTTTGCATCACAGGAATAAATTACTTTGTGAAATATATTCAAATAGAAAACAGTTATTTTAAATTGTAATAATATTTCACAATATTACTGTTTTTACTGTATTTTTAATTAAATAAATGTAGCCTTGGTGAGCAGACAAAACTTCTTTTAAAAACATTAAAAATCTTAGTGGTTCCAAACTTTTGGACTGTACTGTATATGTGTGTGTGTGTGTGTGTATATGTGTATATATGTAAATTTGATATGATATTCTGATTAATTCAAACCATTTATGTATTTTAGTTGTAACATTTGAGGTGTCTTTAGCCCGTAAAAGTGTGAGAAGATACATAATGAAACCTTTTTACTGTTTGATCCCTTTTACCGCAGTACTGAATGAGTTCTCTTTCCCATGAGCACAGAAGCATTATGGGTATTTGAGTGAAATACTGCTTTTGTCAGGCCTCTCGAGTAGGATATATTACGTATTATTTTCTCATTTTAAAGTTCTCCATGTCGGTCTCTTCAGAGGATGCGTTTGACATGTCAAGAGCCTCTCTTTCTCTCTTATATATTTCTCTCCAGGCTTTCACTCATCTGGTGAAATATATACGCTTTAATGCTTGTATTCTGTTCTTCGACACAGTTCATCTTTCATTATTATGTTTGTAGCTGATTGTAAATATACGCTGGATGTTAATGTGTTCCCCTCAAGTGGGAGTCTTGATTAATTTTGCATAAATTCTATGCGACCGCATAGCAACACCCTGGCAACAGTCCACAATATCTTAGCAGCAAGTTTTGAGAAACATTTCCATGTTTTGCCCTGAATTATGAGAATAATCCTACAGAGACATACTTTAGGCAGTTCTAAAATAATAGTTGTAAAGAATAAAGCATGTTCCAGATTATCTTTCTTTCTTCTATTTTTTTTTTCCCATTTCTTTCATTCTTTTTGTTTCATCTCACGCTCTACCTCTCCTTTCCCAGTCTATCTACACGCGTTCAGAGGGGAAAATGAACGAATGAATAATTGAAGAGGAGAGCTGAAATTATTCTCCTTGCCTAGAGCTTGTTTCTTTCTTTATTTCCACCTCTCTTCTCTTTCCTGGAGACTCAGGTTGCTTCAGTGATATTGAAGTTCCATGAATGTAGTCCACAGGTAATGCCACAATATATTTGCACAATCTTTTCTTGATCTCCATTTTAATCAACTTCATTTCTGAATCTCTTTTAAAGGGTATACTTGTGCAGACAGGCCACGATGACAGTCATGTTTGCAGAGCTTAAGCAGTTTCTTTTGTTTTATTTCTGTGTATCAGCATGTCTACACTATTTAAATGTCAATTGTTCCAGTAACCTACATATACTCACATTTTCAGGAGCATTAACTGACTATAATGTGCAAGATTTGATTATAATAGGGATGCACTGATATGAAACCGATAACGCATAATTCTTTATATTTCAAAGCAGATAACCAATATATTAGCCGATACATCTACATCTAAATGTGTATAATTTGAGATTTGATTATAATAGGGATGCTCTGATATGACAATTATGGCCAAAACCGATTACTGATATTTTTTTTAATATTTGAAAGCCGATAACCGATATAATGGCCGATTAATCTACATCTAAATTTATATAATTTTTGAGGTTCGATTATAATAGGGATGCACTGATATGACAATTTTTGCCAAAACCGATAACCAACAATTCTTTATATTTGAAAGCCGATATCCGATATATTGGGCGACAAATCTACATCTAAATTTATATAATTTTTGAGAGCCTGATTACAAAAACAAAAGTCTCACCAAAATAAATAATTTCACTCCTATGGCCAACTTTCTTTATCAAAAAAATAAAAATAAAAATATATATATAGCCTTACAAATAAATAAAATAATGCCTAAATAAAAGTCATTGGACAACATTACTTGTGTATAAAGAATCAAAAATGCATGTGTCATGGATAAATAAAATAGAATAGCCTCCACACAGACAATAATAAAATAATTTTAATTAAACCATGTTGTTGAGAAATTTATGCAAAAATAAATAAATAAGTAAATAAATAAAATAAAAGGGCATGTTATTATTAATGCATCAATGTTTTTTTAAAAAGAAACATCTAAAATTATTATTACTGTTTCAAATAACAGCATTGCTTTTTGAACTCTGAAGTGCTTTGTTAGGGAGTTAATTAATTCAATGCAACACAAGTAAGTTACGTACTAGTCAGAATGTGTTACTCCTTTTGTGGATGCGCTCTTCCCGTTACAATGCACTGAAACACCACAACTAAACCCAGATAATTCACAACCTTTTATTACAATAGTGTTCTCTTTATAAAGTTATGTAATATGACAATCCCAACCATAGTTATTAATGTTGTTGCATTGCTGTTTGAGCTGCATGCGCTGAAGCTAAAGATGATCACCAGTATGTATATATATATGTATATATACTATATTGCCAAAAGTATTGGGACACAAATCATTGAATTCAGGTGTTCCAATCACTTCCATGGCCACAGGTGTATAAAATCAAGCACTAGGCATGCAGACTGCTTCTACAAACATTTGTGAAAGAATGGGTCGCTCTCAGGAGCTCAGTGAATTCAGTGATAGATTGTCACCTGTGCAATAAGTCCATTCGTGAAATTTCTTCACTACTAAATATTCCACGGTCAACTGTTAGTGGTATCATAACAAAGTGGGAACAATTGCTAAAATCACAGAGTGGGGTCAGGCACATAGTGCGCAGAAGTCGCCAACTTTCTGCAGAATCAATAGCTACAGACCTCCAAACTTTGTGTGGCCTTCAGATTAGCTCAAGAACAGTGCGTAGAGAGCTTCATGGAACGGGTTTCCATCGCGGAGCAGCTGCATCCAAGCATCCTTACATCACCAAGTGCAATGCAAAGCGTCGGATGCAGCGGTGTAAAGCACTCCGCCACTGGACTCTAGAGCAGTGGAGACGTGTTCTCTGGAGTGACCAATCACGCTTCTCTGTCTGGCAATCCGATGGACGAGTCTGGGTTTGGCTGTTGCCAGGAGAACGGTACTTGCCTGACTGCATTGTGCCAAGTGTAAAGTTTGGTGGAGGGGGGATTATGGTGTGGGGTTGTTTTTCAGGGGTTGGGCTTGAACCCTTAGTTCCAGTGAAAGGAACTCTTAATGCTGCAGCATACCAAGACATTTTGAACAATTTCATGCTCCCAACTTTGTGGGAACAGAGTCCTGACCTCAACCCGATAGAACACCTTTGGGATGAATTAGAGCGGTGACTGTGAGCCAGGCCTTCTCGTCCAACATCACCGCCTGACCTCACAAATGCGCTTCTAGAAAAATGGTCAAAAATTCCCATAAACACACTCCTAAACTTTGTGGAAAGCCTTCCCAGAAGAGTTGAGGCTGTTATAGCTGCAAAGGGTGGGCCAACTCAACCCTACGGATTTAGAATGGGATGTCGTTAAAGTTCATGTGCACGTAAAGGCAGGCATCCCAAAACTTTTGGCAATATAGTGTATGTATATGTGTGTGTATTTGTGTGTGTGTGTGTGTGTGTGTGTATGTATATGTGTGTATTTATATGTATGTGTATCTATTATATATACATATGCATGTATTTAAACACACACCTAAATAATATGTAATATGGTATAGAGTGCCACACACACACACACACATGAATTTAAAACCTGGCCCCCACCACGCTCAGAATGAATCAGCCTGTGTCTGTAGATTGATGGAGAGATAAGGGAGGCTTTTTTAAGAGGAGAGCTGGGAACATGTGTTTTAAATAAAAGCTTCAAGGCAAAGCCCCATAGCCAGTGTTACATTACAAGGAGAAGATTAAAACACAGGGAAAAACATGCTTCAGCATTTTTATATCATCCCTTATCGGCGCTACAGCTGGAAGTCTGTTGCACTTAAACTCTTCATCGTGAAACCATCCCTCTTCCCTAATCAGCAGAGAAATGATACATGTGTGTATGAGCTCCGACTGGAAATTCGGAAAGGCCCTCGCTCAATGGAAAGACTGTACACTCGCTCTCCGGCGTTCCGCCTGGCTCATTTTTTCTCTTTAAGCTCCTGTGTGTAGATGTGGTGCCTGCAGGGCAGCTGAGGGTAATGTACAGCCCACAGATGGATGGAAGTTAATAGGCTTACATACTACTACTTTTCTTCCTCCTTTTTCCTCGTCATTTTTCTTTTTCGTCCAGTTTTCCTTTTTTCCCTCTTTGTTCTTTTCCAGTCCGTCAAAGTAAATGGTGGGAAGCATTATGCCTTTTCACGTTTGACAGCAGGAAAAGTGACAGTTGTATTCAGAAAATAAGGGTTGTAAACTGACTAACTCATTCATTCATTCTCTCTTTTTCACTCTCTCATGGTCTCATTTCATCTCTCACACCCTGGATTTCTTGTTAAGCAAACGTCCCTCACCCGTCACCAGATGTCGTAGGCAGTTTTCGCAGTAGTCTAGTAATGCAGGCTGAAGAAGTGTGCGAGGTATCTGCTTCCTAGGGTTTGTGAGGGGCTTCATGTGCACATGAAACAGCTGTGCGTTGTCACCTAGACACTCTTTTATGTTCTGTGTACTTTACCGTCATCATTTCCCGGTCCATGTGAACTGAATGCGTGCACATGAGTGTATCCTGCTAACCCCTTCAGTGGACCTTACTGGGTTTATGTGATTATAATGTAACTTGAGATTAATCTGTTGTATTTGCTTAAACAGTGCCAATATTACTTTTGCTTGTACATAACTTCAGGGGGTTAAATATATATATATATATATATATATATATATATATATATATATATATATATATATATACATATATACATTTTTTTTTTTTTTTTTTTTTTTTTTTTTTACATATTTTTAATGCACATGTTGGCATATCACATAAAAAATGCTGCCAATGCACAAAAGCATTTGCTTGAAGTGGATAAATTGTGTAATTATTAAAAAGAAAACATGTGCATGAACTAGAAAGGTAACATTTATTGAATGCATTCCTAGATACACACACACACACACACACACACACACACACATATATAATATAGATGTGTATCTAGGAATGCATTCGATAAATGTTACCTTTCTAGTTCATGCACATGTTTTCTTTTTAATAATTACACAATTTATCCACTTCAAGCAAATGCTTTTGTGCATTGGCAGCATTTTTTATGTGATATGCCAACATGTGCATTAAAAATATGTATAATCCTGGCTATAGAGACATTCATTCACCTTGTTCTTAATGTCAGAGCGGCCATGGCCATTTGTAACTTGAATGCATCAAGGCTTCCAGTTTTTTTAGCTTATGCTGCTTGACATTGCAAACTGTTATTTGTTATCATATCATTTTAATTAATCATAATCATAAACACACTGGTTATTCGAACAGAACATAGCTTGCTTCCGCGTTGCAAAATAAGGTGGATAGATTAACAACTTGCAAAAGAGTGCAAAACTCCAGTATTGTTGCAGTGGATTTTCAACACTTAAATTTTCTTTAGAAAATATTAAAGTGGAGCTATTATGCCCCTTTTCACAAGATGAGTGTGTCTGTGAAGTTTCATCTCAAAATACCCCACAGATAATTTATTATAGCTTGTCAAATTTGCTCCTATTTGGGTGTGAGCAAAAACACGCTGTTTTTGTGTGTGTCCCTTTAAATGCAAATGAGCTGCTGCTCCCGGCCCCCTTTCTAGAAGAGGGCGGAGCTTTAACAGCTCAACAACAACAAAGCTGGAGAATCTCACGCAGCCAAAATGATGATTGTTGATTCAACTCATCCACTAGCATGTGCCGTCATGTTCATCTTTTGTGCAAATCCAGCGTTGAATTGACCCTCATTTGTGAAGCAGTCCGGCGTACAACGACAACAACAACACTCTACTACAACAACTCTTCCTCTTCTCTAAAGCAGCCCAACATGGCCCCGCCCCCTTTGTTGTGTGTTCTTGAGGCCGGGGTTTATGTAAATTTTAGGGTTAATGATGTCACTAACTGGGGAAGAAGCTTGTTGTAGTCCTTAAAAAGCGATTTCTGTAAAAGAAAATATCTCCCTTTGCATTGAACTTTGAGCGTCGTAACTTTGCAGATGTTGTTTATGATCAAACAGCAACATTACACACTAACTAAAGTTAAAGAAGTGAAATCTTAATCAAGGACCCCTTTAAATTTTTACAGCATA
This sequence comes from Megalobrama amblycephala, assembly GCF_018812025.1. Lineage (NCBI taxonomy): Eukaryota > Metazoa > Chordata > Actinopteri > Cypriniformes > Xenocyprididae > Megalobrama > Megalobrama amblycephala. Next base: position 14,471,673 of record NC_063052.1, on the reverse strand, counting down.
CAGTTGCTACTGACTAATTTTGTGTATAAGTTGTTCTACTGAAGTGTGGCTAAGTATAGACTAAACTATGCAAAGGTCTAAAAAGCATGTGGTGTTGGGTGGTTTTGTTAAAAGTAGCTACATATATCACTCTCTCTATCTCTATTTCCCTCTCTCTTTTTCTTGTTTGTACTTTTTTTTTTTTTTTTTGGACTGCTATGCAGAACTTCCTTAACCCCAATTTTTGATTTGGCTGCCATTCCTCACAAACCGAGGGAGGCTGTCTGCTTTTTGTTTTGTACTAATGAAACACTTGTTCTCAAATTGAGCTGTAAAACCTGCCGTCCGAATAAAACTGTTATGCTCTGCATGTGTGCGAAGGCAGCGTGTGTGAAATCTGCCCTCTTTTGGCCTTGCCTCTGTGGAAATGGTGGATTATAATTAAAATAGGAGAAAATTCAAATAAGCCTTATTCCCAATGATGAAACGTGATACGGACAACAACTCAGTAGCTGCTGTCCATCAGCATTCAGATACTCTCGTTTTTATTGATTCAACAATCCAAGTTTAATTCTTAAAGGACTGTTTTTTCATTTAATGTCAGTTTTTTTTTGTAGCTGTTTGCTCAGGTTTATGTTTACCAAAAGACTTCTCACTAGTATAAGCCTGTTATCCTCCTCGGATGGCGGCATTTAAACCAGAAAAGATGTTGAAAGCTAGTGGATGTCCGCAGTAGAGCTGCTGTATGGAGATGTTGTAATTGAAGGTCAGAAAGGTGAGTGCCGTCAATCTTGACAAGCATCTCTTCCTACACGCCCAAGGGTGTCTTGGACATTTTGTGAAATAAATGAATAATTTAGATTTATTTCCTCTTGTACAGCAGAGATCGTAACAAGGGCCGGCACAGAGAGAATTAACTCGAATCCCCAGCGAACGTAAGCTTAATCTGTGTTTAATGATAAATAAAAGATGAAGGGGAAAACGATAGGGGTGTGTGGAGTCGGTCTGTTGTGATTAACTTGGAGCAAATCCACTGTTGCGTGGGGAGTCAAAAAAAAGTGCTATTCCAAAAAAACATTCTACAAAAGATTCTTAAACGGACCGATGGTGTCGATTGTGATTAGGCATGCTATGTTAATAAATACTCATTATCACATAACGACAACCGCCAGGCTGTTTTCCCTCATTTTTTAGGCAGACAAACACAAGTATACCCCAGCCGGAACAGACTTCCACATTTCACTGTCAAATTGTGAACAATTAACTTTGTTTCCAAAGACTTGCAGAAAGTTGGAAGCCTGCATTGTTCACATGGGACGTAAGCAAACCGGAGTTTACACCTGCATTAGCCTGGAGTTCTGTTTTTTTTTCTTTTTTTCTTTTTTCTTTCCCCTGTTGTATTGTGGCTTCTTGCTTAGCCATTTCCTGATTATTTCAAGCTTCGCACTTAGTAGAAATGGAAGCAGCTGTTTGTACGTTTGGATGAAACAGGATGGATAGGTCTGTCGCAATTACTGATTCCTTCATACAAAAATATATTATATTATATTATATTATATTATATTATATTATATTATATTATATTATATTATATTATATTATATTATATTATATTATATTATATTATATTATATATTATTTTAATATTTTATATTATTATTAATAATAATAATGTAAATACTAATTTTAACAGCTATAAAATAAATCGTATGGGTCTATAAAAATATTTAATTTTCAATATTTTTTATATATATATATATATATATATATATATATATATATATATATATATATATATATATATATATATATATATATAATCCAAGTAAATACATAATGTATTAGGCTTACACTACAAGCAACATAAACAAAACAGAAATAAATTAATTAATAGCAATTATTTGTAGGACAATTAATCATCGGCACAAAATTCATGATCATGACAGGCTTAAAGTCCAAAGTATAGACCCCTTAAAAGTTTGTAAACATTGCATTGTTTCCTGGTGGGCGGGGCTTAGCTGGAGGCAAAAAGAGGCGCTGGATGCAATGTTGACAAGCGTAAGCTAGCATGTTTTAAGAGGGATTTATTAAACAAAAGTCTATTAAAAAAAAGTGGGAGTTAGCATACATTTATCAATTAATTCAGTTCACTAACCAAACTGGTTAACGGACCAAAATATAATGACAAGTGGATAACGTTACATTAGCCTACTTTTTTGGTGTAGTTCTTGTATCTTGTTCTCATTAGAAACAGTTTAACCAGGTTTTGGATATTACCTAGACAACATATGAATTACTTTTGGGTGGTTTGGGGAATTTTGTCAAGGCTTATTGTCTAATGTAACCTATTGCTGGGCTAACTATGATTAGCAATGTGGATTATTTTAAGAGACCATTCAAAGGTTGGCACACACGTCTATCGCTGTATGTTTGTTTAACATTTAAGCTAGCTCGTGCGCTGAAGGTTGGCAACTTTTCACCTATAAAACAGAAACTTGCTGATTTGTACTAGATAAAACCAACACACCAGTACATATGCATCGATTATTTTGAAGTGATATGCCTGATATGAAGTGTGCACTGCAAACACGAGCATTATTTATGATCGTCTCCGTCCAGTCTGTATATTGCCGTACTGCATTCAACCACAATTGTCTTCTTGATTTCTGTGAATGGATGTCTGCCGGGATCTGGTAAAACTTTAATTTTGAACCAAAAGTGCTGTTCTGGCAGCCAAAAACACAACAAGACGACATTTTAAAGTTAAAACCTCAAACTTTTAGCGTGCCTGCTGAGTTCTTCCTTATGTTTTGCCTCCAGCTAGAGCGGTGACGTCACAGTGACATAGGCGATTAAGGGGTCTATACTTCAACCGTCTATGGTTCGCTCACTGTCTACGTAACATACTTTTCATCAGGGGTAATTTTCGTCTCCATGGACATCTGTGCACATAGTCCGCATGGAGCACAATTTTTGCGTTGCGTAAAACAGCATATGCACAAGCTGAATGTTGAGTCCACTAGGTGGCAGTATGCACTTGTGATGTATAGTGTAGTAGTTGAAGAATAGAGTAGTTGTCACATATATATCATGCAGTAGTTGATACAAAACAGCACACTGTTCCAAGAACAGTAAACAAAGCACATTCTCCGTTGTTTTTGTTTTGGTTACTCCTCTAAACTTCGCATGCAGTAGCAGATCCGCTACTTTTCTTCTTCTAATGGGAGAAATTAAGCTTTTCAAAGCTTCGAATCAATTGAACCAATTCCTTCAAAAAATGATTCACTTTTTCGAAGCATTCAAAGCACCACACGCTGGTGACTCCTGCTGGTCAGAACAGTGTAAATGCAACAAAAACTCATGCCGAACACGCATAAAAACAGCTTTTCATACAAAAGTGTTTTACTGATAGTATAATCTATCAGATGCAATTAACTAATCATCCATTAAATATTAAGTGTCTGTATAATATGTATTCTTTTCTTTTTCAATTTTCAGGGCTTGTTTTGTTTGTTCTATGGTTTTGTCAGCTAAACCGAGACTATTAACTACTATTACTCCTTTTAAACATACAAATACCTCATTAACACATCTACAAATGTGTAAAACTCAGCAGAGATCAGGTAAAGTACATTTACACACTCAATACTCAGGCAATAGACATAGACACTTGATTGATGGGTTCACACAGATCTCCGCCAGTGGTGAACCATTGAACGTTTCGAAACAGTTATGGCGTAATGAAGCCTCGTTTACTGAAATCACGTGACTTCGGCAGTTTGAAACACGCTCTGAACCACTGATTCGAAACAAAAGCAGTAGCTGCGTCTCATTTCAGAGGCTGCGTCCTCCGGAGGTCGCATTTGAAGGCTGCATACGTCATCAAGGATGTCTTATTTAAGAAAAGCAATCGTAATAAAATTGACTGTTATTCCTCGTGAGGTGTAAAATAATGTAATTTCTTTCTTACATTGCAATCTAATGGTTACTTTTCTCAAATGAGACGTATGCACCCTTCAAATGCGACCTCTGGAGGACGCAGCCTTCAAAATGAGATGCATGCAGTGTTTCGAAAGTGCCCATCACTTCTTCTATCCTTCTGAGCAAATGTCCTGTAAATGGCATGACTCAGTGCTGCCCTCTGATGTCTTGTAGAGTATAGAGAAGCAGTTTTACTGTGCATCTGTCAAACTCCATGATTGAGTACACTTTGAGACACGACTGTGCTCGAGACGGAAAATGTAAACCCGTGCCGTAATGGACGGATTTGACAGAAAAGTCAAACTGCAATCTATTAATGTCATTTAAGTTTATATTGACTTTAGTTTGCGGTCAAGAAACAGCGATATCATCGCACACAGATGACTACCTGTGGGGCGGCCGGGCTAATTTCACAGACTGTTGAGTAGCTTTCGAGCGCAGAGACGCATCGCCGCTTAGCATGTTCTGTTAGCACGACAGCTCGTCTTCCTGTGAGGCAATGCGGTAACGCGGCTCACCTCCCCTCTGGAGATCGCCGCGGATTCCTTCATGCTAAATCAATTACGGTAACTATTATTAATCTATCATGCTGCTTCTCCATGCTGCCCTCCCTACCCTCCCCAACGCCAACAACTCCCATTTCCTCTTTTGAAAAATGTCCATTTTGTGTTGTGTTTTTCTTTGTGCTGTGTTAAAGAAAAAAGACAACAAAACAAGGCTATTGGTAAAGTGATAACATCTGTTTGGAGGCGCTGGATGCCAGGAGTAAAAATGGTTTCCTCTTGTCTGGGCCAGTGAGAGCCTGATGCTGTGCAGATGTGCAGCTGGGCCCCAACTGTAAAAGTTATAAGTATTGTCATAACATTGTTCGACTTCTCCAGTATTTCCTGTCTTCTGCTTAGCACTTTATTACAGATCCTGGACAGTGTCCAGCTCAGGAACGCTCGGAGAGAGTAAGAGAGAGGGAGAATGTGAGAGGTGATGGGGAGAGAACGAGAGGCTCTCGGACTTCTTTGCTTGGCTGATCAGCGGCGTTCTCTGACTTCTCGTTTTGATAGCGCTCAAGTTGTTGGTTAAACAGCGTTGCAGGAGCTGAGAGGAAGTGGGAGGATGACACATGACAGGGGAGATAGAGATGCTCATACTCATGTACAGAGGACAATGAGAGGCAGACAGGTTCACAGAGTTGTCAGGTGAGGGAAAAGATAAAGTTCTTTCTCTTTGCCACTGTTCCAAAACATGGTGAGCAAAAAGAGGGCATCTTAGTCGTGCTGCGTCTGAATGCAGCACTTACAGTACACTACCGTTGAAAAGTTAGGGGTCTAAGATTTTTGTTGTTGTTTATGCAAGGCTGCATTTATTCAATCAGTGATATTGTTAAATATTATTATGAATTCTTTTCTATTTTAAACTTTTTAAATTGTAATTTATTCCTGTGATCAAAGCTGAATTTTCAGCATCATTACTCCAGTCTTCAGTGTCACATGATCCTTCAGAAATCATTCTAATATGCTGCTGTTTTTTGATAAAGAGAAAGTTCAAAAGAACTTATTTGAAATGGAAATCTATTCTTAACTCTTTTCTTACTGGCCCCAAATTTTGAACGGTAGTGTATCCTTTGTGGTCCCAGAGTGCATTGTGCCGGATAAGTCCAAGGTGGCCGACGCAGCAAGGGAAATGTTGAGCAATTATTTAACACTTATTTAATTGGTTGTTATTTCTATTATATATATATATATATATATATATATATATATATATATATATATATATATATATATATATATATATATATATATATATTTTTTTTTTTTTTTTTCCCACTCTTCTTCATTGTTAGTTTTTATTTTAGTATATAAGCTTTTTTTATTTTATTATATTAATTTTGGAGTCATTACTATTTTGTTTTATTTTCAGTTATTCTCATTTTTATTTATTTATTTATTCTAATTTAGTTATTGTTTGTTTTTACTCTTTATTGTTACTTTTTAAGTATTTTAGCATTTTAGCATTTTTATTGCATTATATTTTATTTTATTATATTAATTTGGAGTCCATTTTTTTCCATTATTTTTTTTTATTTCTATTTTTTCTAATATAGTTTTTGTTTGTTTTTACTATTATTACAAAAATATATACTATTATTTTTTTTTATTTTGTTATATACATTTGGAGTCAACTATTTTGTTTTTTAGTTTGATTTTTTTCCCATTTATTTTTTTATATCTTATATATTTTAATTATTATTATTATTATTTTACTCTTTTTCATTGTTAATTTTTATTTTAGTTAATTTTATTTTAATATATATATTTTTTTATAATTTTATTTTAATATATTAATTATATTTTTGTTTATTTTAATGCATTTTGTTAATTTTATTTTAATATTTTATTTTATTAATTTGGATATTAATTTGGATTTTATTATATTTTTTTAAATTGTATTTTTTTTATTTTTGTTTGTTTTTAGTCTTGTCTTAAGTTTTTATTATCTTATATTTTATTATATTAATTTGGAATCATTACTATTTTGTTTTAGTTTAGGTTTTTTTTATTTTTTAGCTAAACAAAAATGTTTTTGTTTAGTTTTCATTGATGATAACACTGGCTATGTATTATGCTTATTAAATATGGTTTACATATAACTCCATTGAAATCAATTGTGAGTCTAGTCACCCTTGCAGAGGACTGATTGTGGTGTGGTTGTGTAGTTAATGCCTATGGTTAGCATGCAGCCTATGAAGGCAACAGACAGCAAGGCAGCTCACTAGGTTTTGGAAAAGAGCTCTCTTATCCTCTTGTGAGAACAGAAAAGCAGAGAGTGGGCATGAGCACCAGCTGATTCAGTCAAGGCTTGTGTTCATTTCCTGTCGAAGATGCCGTCTCTAGACAAGAAGAGAAAAGGGCCTTTCTTTCTTTCCCGAACTCTTTGCCTCCCTCACTTTCCTCTCACATGGACACGGCTCACTATCCCCGGCTTTAAAACTCACATAAATGTGCTCACACAGTCAAAACCCAACCTTTTCTCTTTTGCTTTCCTCTTTGGCTGGGAGCCATTGATAAAGAAAAGACTATTAACACACTTGTATTCTTTGTGAGTCTCCATCTACAGCACAGCTTTCTGCCCCCCTCTGACTATCGCCTGGAGGTCTGCTGAACTCGGCTCTCCGTTCTGGCAGATACTCCAACTGGCCTTTTTCCACAACATGTGCTTCAGCTCCTTTGAGTGATCAGCATGGTAATCTTTGATTTCCATGCAGATTCACGATATTCCCAGACATTATACTTAACAAGCGTGCCACTCGTGAACGTGTCTGTCTGGCTGTCAGTCATCTTTCATGCCGGCAGACTGCATTCGCAATACTTTCACAGAGAAGAGTTATCAGCTGGAGCACATCGCCGGAACCGATCTCCGTTCTGATGCTCTCGGCGGGACTCGGCATCTATTCAGTATTCGGCGTTTGCGTTGTTTCGTGGAATTAGCTGATAAGGTTGTTTAAAAAACATGCACCTGGTAATAAGCTAACGCTCACCATGGCGGCTTCAAGGTTGACGAATACACAGATGGAAGAGCCGTGTCCTGGGAAAAGTTGCTAGTTGAGTTGGAATTTGAATTGGAATGACAGAAAGAAATTCACATGTAATTCATTGTGGGAAATTAAGTGTTTTTTCCACCCTAGTCTACAAAAGTTTATTACATATGTCAAAATAAACATTCTATCTATCTATCTATCTATCTATCTATCTATCTATCTATCTATCTATCTATCCATCCATCCATCCATCCATCCATCCATCCATCCATCCATCCATCCATCCATCCATCCATCCATCCATCCATCCATCCATCTATCTATCTATCTATCTATCTATCTATCTATCTATCTATCTATCTATCTATCTATCTATCTATCTATCTATCTATCTATCTATCTATCCATCTCCATCCATCCATCCATCCATCCATCTATCTCTCTATCTATCTATCCATCCATCCATCCATCCATCCATCCATCCATCTATCTATCTATCTATCTATCTATCTATCTATCTATCTATCTATCTATCTATCTATCTATCTATCTATCTATCTATCTATCTATCTATCTATCTATCCATCTCCATCCATCCATCCATCCATCCATCTATCTCTCTATCTATCTATCCATCCATCCATCCATCCATCCATCCATCTCTATCATCTATCTATCTATCTATCTATCTATCTATCTATCTATCTATCTATCTATCTATCTATCTATCTATCTATCTATCTCCATCCATCCATCCATCTATCTCTCTATCTATCCATCCATCCATCCATCCATCCATCCATCGGATTTCAATTAGTTTTGGTACTTCCTTACATTCAGATTGCAATTTGCTAACACAATTCAAATGCAATTTAAAAGCACAATATGTAAGATTTTTAGATTAAAATATCCAAAACCCTCTAGAACAGTGTTATATATTTTGTTGGCCTGTGTACTTATATGATCCCAGATGTTTCCAAGAATGTTTAAATCCAGAAAAAGAATTGTTATATAGCTCAACACATTAAGTCTTATTGTTTAAATCTCGTTTTCTTGATTTACCGCGAGTACCATGTTTTACCATGCCTAATATCGATCTAGCTTAAATGCAGTGTGCAACAAGTGTCTCATAGCAGCCGCCAAGCGAACACACAGAGTAGCATTACAACACCTTTCAA